>NC_068391.1:22784044-22950027 GCF_023724105.1 Carassius gibelio
TGATATCTTTATATAAAGATTTCCAGGAGCCACCTGCCTTAAGGAAGTGTGTATTTATGTTGTCAAGCTTCAAGTTTCAAAAATGTGAAATAAAAATGGTGTAATACTAATACACACACCAACACACACATGCAGGTGCTGGTCTTATAATTAGAATATCATCAAAAAGTTGATTTATTTCACTAATTCCATTCAAAAAGTGAAACTTTTATATTATGTTCATTCATTACACACAGACTGATATATTTCAAATGTTTTTTTCCCCCCTTTTAATTTTGATGATTATAACTGTCAGCTTAGGAAAATCCCAAATTCATCATCTCAGAAAATTAGAATATAACTTGAGACCAATACAAAGAAAGGATTTTTAGAAATCTTGGCCAACTAAAAAGTATGAGCATGTACAGCACTCAATACATAGTTGGGGCTCCTTTTGCCTGAATTACTGCATCAATGCGATGTGGCATGGAGTCGATCAGTCTGTGGCACTGCTCAGGTGTTTTGAGAGCTCAGGTTGCTCTGATAGAGGTCTTCAATTCTTCTGCATTGTTGGGTCTGACATATCGCATCTTCTTCTTCACAGTACCCCATAGATTTTCTAAGGGGTTAAGGTCGGGCAAGATTGCTGGCCAATTAACAGGGATAACATGGTCCTTAAACTGGTAGCTTTGGCACTGTGTGCAGGTGCCAAGTCCCGTTGGAAAATGAAATCTTAATCTCCACAAAGTTGGTCAGCAGCAGGAAGCATGAAGTGCTCTAAAACTTCCTGGTATATAGCTGCGTTGACCTTGGACCTCAGAAAACACAGTGGACTAACACCAGCAGATGACATGGCACCGCAAACCATCACTGACTGTGGAAACTTTACACTGGACCTCAGGGGATTGTGTGCCTCTCCTCTCTTCCTCCAGACTCTGGGACCCTGATTTCCAAAAGAAAATGCAAAATTTACTTTCATCAGAGAACTTAACTTTGGACCACTCAGCAGCAGTCCAGTCCTTTTTGAAACGAGACGCTTCTGATGCGGTCTGTTGTTCAAGTAGTTTGACTTAAGGAATGCGACAGCTGAGACCCATGTCTTGCATATGTCTGTGCGTAGTGATTCTTGAAGCACTGACTCTAGCTGCAGTCCACTCATTGTGAATTTCCCCCTCATTTTTTTATTGGTTTTGTTTCACAATCCTCTCCAGGGTGCAGTTATCCCTATTGCTTGTACACTTTTTTTTACCACATCTTTTCCTTTCCTTCGCCTCTCTATTAATGTGCTTGAACACACTCTTTTGCAATTACCTTTTGTGTCTTGACCTCCTTGTGCAAAGTGTCAATGGTCGTCTTTTGGACAACTGTCAAGTCAGCAGTCTTCCCCATGATTGTGTAGCCTACTAGACTGAGAGACCATTTAAAGGCTTTGCAGGTGTTTTGAGGTAATTTGTTAAAGGGGGGGTGAAATGCTATTTCATGCATACTGAGTTTTTTATACTGTTAAAGAGTTGGATTCCCATGCTAAACATGGACAAAGTTTAAAAAATTAAGTTGTACGTTTGAAGGTTGTACGTTTTGTTCCAAAAATACTCCTTCCGGTTTGTCACAAGTTTCGGAAAGTTTTATTTGAGTATGGCTCTGTGTGACGTTAGATGGAGCGAATTTCCTTATATGGGTCCTAAGGGCACTTCTCCCGGAAGAGCGTGTGCTCCCGTAGAGCAGAGCACTGAGAGCACAGACATTCACTGATCAGAGCGAGAGCGAAATGTCACAGAAGAAGTGTGATTTTGGTTGCGAGGGCAAGACAACCCTGCACAGATTACCAAAAAAAAAAAACATTAAGGGACCTATTGAGTGAAAATGAGCATTTCACCTCCCCTTTAAAATTGTGACACCAGGTGTCTTCAATATTGAACCTTTCACAATATTCAAATTTTCTGAGATACTGAATTTGGGATTTTACTTAGTTGTTAGTTATAAACATGAAAATTAAAAGAAATAAACATATCAGTCTGTGTGTTATGAATGAATCTAATATACAAGTTTCACTTTTTGAGTGGAATTAGTGAAATGAATCAACTTTTTGATGATATTCTAATTATATGACCAGCACCTGTACACAATAATAAAAAATCTTCTGAAGCTATATGGTCTATATATAGTTTTGTATGAAGAACACACCAAAAGCAGTTATATTTAGTTATTTTCAGTTGTGCTGATGGCATAATGCATCTTGTGCTTGTTCCTCAGTGATCCTAAGTCTTCAGAACATTTAGAATATAGTGCACGAGTCACGGGCCACTTTTATGGTAGGTGTTTTTTTTTTTTTTTTTAGCTCCACAGCCCGAGTAATTACTCACATTCATTGTATGGAAAAGAGCAGCTTGGACATTCAGCAACAACTTCCATATCTACTAAAACATTAAACAATAGTTTGGAACAATATGAGGGTGAGTATATGAAGAATAATTTGGGTGAACTGATCCTTTAAGATAAAATGGCAGGATGTGATGTACAGAACTCTTAATATCAGCCTTAAATCTGAGGGAAATTGGTGCTCGTTCATGTGAGTGACTATTATATAGTAATATAGGTCATATAGTGGAGAGAAGCAATTGAATTAAAATCTGTACTTACTGTGTGAATCTGTATGAACACAAATTGTGTTTTGACTCGAAATTACATTGGCGACCACTTGCAGATTGCAGAACCACTCGCAGAAAAAAATCTAGTGCAAGGGAAATATTGAGTAGAAATCATCTTAACCTTAACTTATTTATTTTTATTTTTTGGTAGATTACAAGCTTCTTGTGGATCACCATTTTGATTTGCAGGATTTGCAGTCCCAAGCCAGAATTCCATTCATACATGATCTCTCATTCCCTGAATTGGATTCTTACTAGTAAATCGTGTGATGTGTGATCCACAGTCACTGATCTGTCATTATGTGCAAACCACAGAAACTTCATGAACCTAAAAAAAAAAATAGTATAATGTGAAAAGAACAGCAATCGATGACCTGAAAATTGTGTAGTGTTTTGGCGGAATTACTGAGCTCACTACTGTCCTGACATGTCATAGTCATAACGTAGATGTTGCTTTTCCAGAGCTGACCAAATAAGAGCTACATATGCTACCATCTGGTCCAAAGTCCTGGTCTTTATAATAAAGTATGTTCACACAGAGACTACCAAAGACACTGTGACTATTAACCACTACGGCTACATTTCTTCCGTCATTATTTGTCAGCATTTATGTTGAAAAAGCAGTGAGTACATTAAAGGATTTGTAAATCCTAAAATTAAGGTGGTTTTGCCTACCTTTTGCATGCTGACATAAATTCTTCCTGATATGATTCCTTAAGCATTTAACGAATATAGCTTACTGTATATTGTGTACTACTACACAATATTAACAATTTCTCTACAAAGTGCCTTTGCCAAATTAACTCTCCTAATTCTCCAAAATCTAACTACCGTATAGGTGATTTATTCACATGTAAAAAAAGCCTGTGAAGTCAAGAAATCACTTGGTGGTACAGCCAGTTGAACCGGAGTTACGGTTGTTGCCTTATCTGTGCTCGTACTTTAGTTTTAAGGGGTTAGCAGTGAATTGGGGTGTGCATTGGATGAGTTAGCTTTATTCAGACTGCCATTAGTGTACTTCGAGAGCTTATTCTCTAAATCACAGAAACAGATTCGTTTCTCCTGAGAGAGAACTGTGGCCTTCAGATTTTGGACCTCCTCAACAAGCTTCTCCAACAACTGAGGCTAGAGTTTGAAAGAGACTGAGAGAAAGCAAAGGAGAAGATGGCAGTTGGAAAGAGGAAACAGAAGAGAGAAGAATAGTGACAGTAGAATAAGGATGAATAAAAGCAAAAAAATAGAGGGAAAAGAGCAAGTCAAGGACAGGTTTAATTAGGAAATAAAAAGATATGTTGAGCTTCTAGGGATGGGAATCAAAAGGAAATTAATGATTCAGATTCAGATTACACTTCCATTTATTCACTTACACTGTGGTTTCCACAATTCAATTCTTCAAAGTACCACATTTCAAAAAATATTAGGTACAACTGTCAGGTGTCGCCAACTTACTGATTCAGTAGTATTTAGTGATAGTGTGAGTTATTTCGACAGTTTCATTAAAAGAACCAGATCAGTCATTAATTTGTGATTTAAGCTTATACACTGTATTAATTATATAATTTGGTGGTGCTTTTTTCATAGTATCAGACATCAAGCTACAGCTTAAACATACATATGCCGTAGCATTATAGATTAAAAAAAAAAACACAGAAAACATTGTTAGGGTATGTTTTTATAATGTTCCAATGTGTTTTTTTTTTTAAATTATTATTATTGTTTTTAAAAGTAACCGAATCTGAATAAAATTCCTAGCCATATTTGCTTCTTGAGAAATTTCAGAAAAGGAGGTGATAAAGGAACAAAAGCTTTGAAAGAGACCAAGGATAACCAACATATTCTACTTACGGGCAAACTACTTCCATCTATGACAGACATGCTTTTACGTGTTGAAGGCCTGGTGTCTAGAACATTCTTCTTGGCCACCTTTAGCTCTCTACTCTTTGGAGGAACATAGCCATCCCTCATGGACACTAATGTGGGGTCTGCATCTTGTCCGTCCATCCATTCTTCAGGTTCCAGAGCTGGCTCTGGGCCTGCTGTGTCTGGGTACAAAAGAAAGAGAAAAAAATAATTTTTACATACTTTCTAAAAAAAAAAAAAATTATTTTACATACTTCATCATATATTCAGTTTTGTTGGATTTGTGTTAATATAATCTATAAGGAATAATAAAAGTTTCAGAAATGCTCAGTGTGAATGTTTAGAATACAATACACAAAATGTCAGAGGATTGCACACCTCTGGAGCAACTAGGGGTTGAGTGTCTTGCTCAGGGACACATTGGTATCTCACAGTGGATTCGAACCCGGGTCTCTCACACCAAAGGCATGTGTCTTATTCACTGCGCCAACACCACCCCATTTTTCTTTTTTTTTCAAAGCCATCTCTCCAAGGCTGCATTTATTTGATACAAAAACTAAAAACATTAAAAACATCAAAATTGTGAAATAGTATTACAATTTAAAATAACTGTTTTCTGTTTTAATATAATTTAAAATGTAATTTTAAGTGTTCCTTTAGCTCAAGTAGTAGAGAGTGGTAGAGCATTGTGTTACCAAGCGCAAGGTTTGGGGTTCGATTCCCCGGAAGCACGATAGGTAAAAACTGATAGCCTGAACTAAGATAAAAGCGTCTGCTAAATGCATAAAATTTACACTTAAATGTATTTATTCCTGTGCTGGCAAAACAGATTTTTCATTACTCCAGTCTTCAGTGTCACATGATCATTTTGAAATCATTCTAATATGCTGATTTGGTGCTTAAAAATATCTCTCATTATCCATACTGAAAATATTTGTGCTGCTTAATATTTTTGTGGATACTTTTTTTTTTTCGTCAGGATTTTTTGATGAATAGAAAGCTCAGTAACAGTATACTGTATATTTATTTGAAACACAAATCTTTTGTAACATTACAAATATCTGTCACTTTTCATCTATTTAATGTGTCCCTGCTAAATAAAAGTACAAATAAATCTCACTGACCCAATGGTATTTCTGTATACCACATTTAAGTAACTAACACATATCCAAATTAACCAGCATAACCATGCAAATCTGACCTGGCAATCTCACACTTGCTGACGTCCACTCCTCTCTTGGGCATGAAGCCCATTCCTCTCTGTGGTTCCTTGCTACTGAATTTGCTGATGTAATGCACATAGGGACGCTCCTCTGTGATCTCAAAATACCGAATACTGCTGTCACCCTGTGGAGACATGGAAACAACTTTACAGCACCAGCCTGAGTATGATAGCAAATGGAGATGAAACATGGAGTCATACCTTGCCGCTGAGAAACACAATGCTAGTGTCTGGATCATAAAAAGCCAATAAAACTCCATTACTTGTGTCCAACTCCAACAGTGCTATGGGCTCTTCAAAATTAGTCTAAATGATGACAGGAATGAACACTATCAGTGATATGAAAGAAAACCCCTGCAGTGAAATAAAACTGATCAAATTATAGAAAAATGAATGGAATAAAATCAATAAAATGAATAATTAATTAGCCTTGAATCGATATATGAACATTTTGTCACCATTTAATCACCCTCATATTGTTCCAAACACATAAAACTTTAATTAATTGAGACTCAAATAAAGGTATTTCAGAGTAACCTGAGAGATTACATTCTGTCCACTGATAGTCCAGGTAATCAAATATTGGAATATCCAAAAATGCCACAAAGGCATTATAAAAGTAAACCTTTTGAAGAGATATGATCACATATGGCAAACAACAAGCTCAAACATGTATGTGTTACACAGGATAATCAGTGAGGTTTGTTTTAGCATGTGAGACACATACAGGCTTCCATGTTTACCTTATTTTATGTGCTCTATGTATGTGTGATTATATGTGAATAAAATCCTGTAAAGTTATCATATCTCTTCATAAGACTTGGATTACACCACTCAGTTCAATTATTTTTTATAATGTTTTTTTATTTTATAATGGATCTTCAAAGTTTCAGGCACCTGTTCCCTCAATGGAGTGACAGAAATTTCTCAGGTTTCACAAAATATATTTAAAGGGGGGTGAAATGCTCGTTTTCACTCAATATCCTGTTAATCTTGAGTACCTATAGAGTAGTACTGCATCCTTCATAACTCCAAAAAGTCTTTAGTTTTATTATATTTATAAGAGAAAAATAGTCTGTACCGATTTTTCCCGGAAAAACACGAGCGCCTAGAGGCGTGACGTGTGGGCGGAGCTAAAGAATCACGAGCGCCAGTAGGCTTTTGCTTTGAGAGCGTTTGGAAGCTGTGACACAGATCCAGAGGCTGAAATTTAACAAGAGCAGCATCAGCAAAGGCTTCTCTATGTGGTATGTACTGAAACCTTATATATTTGCTTAGCGGTTTTGGGAAATGAAAAGTTCCACTTTATGTCGCCTTTTTTTTATTTTTTAAGCTGTACGTTACATGTGGAAAGTGCAGTTTGATGACAACATCGCATGTTGATATAACAACACTGAGATATTTGAAGCAGTTTTACTCACCGCATGCGGTTCCAACACACGATCGTGACCCTTTTTCGTTGGGACTGCATTATCCTTAAGAAATAAACGATGTGCAATCCGAAATGCAGGGAACAAACAAAAACACTTGCACAACTCCGTTGATGCTCTGTAAAAATAAACTCCATCAACTGGTCCCTTAATGCTGTTTCTCTTTTGGAAATCTGTGCTGGGTTGTCTTGCCCTGGCAACCAAAAACACACTCCTTTTGTGACTTTTCGCAACGCTCTCGCTCTGATCAGGCTGTGCTCAGCCTCTCAGTGCGCTGCTATACCGGAGCGCGCGCTCTTCCGGCAGAAGTTCCTTAGAACCCATATAAGGAAATTCCGCTCCATCTAACGTCACACAGAGCCATACTCGAAAAAAACTTTCCGAAACTTGTGACAAACCGGAAGAGGTATTTTTGGAACAAAAATACTCCTTCAAATGTACAACTTAATTTTTGAAACTTTGTCCATGTTTAGCATGGGAATCCAACTCTTTAACAGTGTAAAAAACTCAGTATGCATGAAATAGCATTTCACCCCCCCTTTAAATTTGTGTCGAAGATTAGCCAAAGCAAACTAGGTATGGAATAGTATGAAGGTACGTAAATGAACTATCCTTCATTACCGGATCCCACAGGCCAAGCTCTCTCTGACTCATCCGGGTGAAACCTGTGGTGAAAATGTTGCCCTCTCTGGTAAAAATGGCTCTCATTGGCCGGATACCCTCATGTGGGGACAGTCTTTCCTACAGAAGAAAACAATGTGTATTATGTCCAAGTTTACCACAACCACCTCGTTTTTCCGGGGATTGCATACTCGAAGGCGAAGATCCTTGCAAGTGGTACAAAACAGACTACCATTGTAGTTCCAACTGATGTTATAAATGAGATCAAGATGGTCATCCATTGTCATCAAGGGTTCTCCAGTGCCCACATTCCAGATGATGATCAGATTATCACCGCCTGAAACAAAATCACACTGAATGGAAACCATCTACATTGTGGGACAAAGGCTTTCCAATGCTTCTAATTTATTTCCCATGAAATTAATTATTCTTATTGTAATACACTTGTGTATCTGTTTAATGTAATAAGTTGGCGTCTATTAAAAAGGAGTATTGTTCTTAACCTGCAGTAAGGAGTATGTTGCGGGCAGTGGGGTGCCATTTGATGATGCCACACACTACTCACACTTAATCAAGCCTGAGGATGGCTGATTGAATACAATGTTCCTAATTAACTTTTTTTAATGATACTAGTTGTATACATTGTATATTAATTTTGTTTACATTTTTCTGTAGTAACATAATATGGTAATTAAACAAAAATGATCAATTAGCCAAAAAAAAAGCATTTGGTGTATTTTCCAATCATCTTTGTTTCATTTACAACTTCAAACCATATATATTTCTTCATATATCTGGTTTAGATAGATAGATCAGGTTACACAGTCTGGGTATACCTATATATTGGCTTGAAGATAAGTTGTATCATTCCTTTGGTATCAAGTGAGCACAGCAGCAATGCCAGCACAGATGACAGCTGCACTTAACCTCTTCTAACAGCAGTGCATGCCATTCATGTTTGGAATGTAATGTTAAGTAATAGCAGTTATAGCATCCACATATTATAATCCCCACATCGTCTATCTTAACTCTGGGGAAATGCATCCCACATCCATTTTAAATAGATTAAATAGTACTTTCAGCATTTATACTCATATTTAAAATGTCTGAATGACATCGCAATAGATATAAAACAAACCAAATGATATCTGCAAGCAAATACTTCTAGAGCTTTTCCAGTAGCAACTTCACTGTGCTGAGCCTTGTAAGTAAATTAAAAAAATAATTACAAGGAAACTTACATTTTAAAGAAGAAAGACTATATATTTATTTATTTTGCAAAATGTACTGCAATTATCTGCGATTAATTTTTTTTTTTTAACAGTGTATTGTTTTATCATTTTAACTTTTCGTGAAATTCTTTTTCTTGAAAGAGGAGCTTATGTTTCCTTTATTAAAGAAAAATGTAAAAATGGGTGGGGGGGGGGGGGGGTATAAGTCATGCTACGAAAGCACTGTATAACTGATATAGGACTATGTTTTATTTATTTTTCCTTTAATTCAAAACAATTCTAAACATGCTTAATATATCAGGAAATATCTCGATTCTCAAACGTGAAAGTAAACGCGTTTTGCACCTTTATAGATTGTTATTTGATCAATATATGGAAAAGTAGTGTAATCTATTAAGTACACATAATACCCCGACTTTTTACTTAAGTGCCATATAATATTTTCAATATGACTGAATTTGCATTTAATGTAAATTTTAATAACAATATTGTAAGTTACTTATTTTAACACTTTCATTTTACAGAGAATTTACAGAGAATTTACATTATCAAAGAACATTTTCATTCAGTCTAGACAGAGTTCAGGCACTCTCAAAAACTACCATTACAATCACTGAAGCACTTTACATTACATTATGCACAGGATTTCTCTCTCTCTCTCTCTGAAGAAAGAATTCGCTAAATAATTCAGTCAGAGAGAAAGTGAACAAAAACACCGCGTTTCATGATGACTCTTCTGCACGTCTCCGATTGACCATTGCATTTATAAGCACAACAGAATCGTTTCTGATTGGTTATCATGAAGCGTTATACGAACGTGTCTGTATCTGGCTCAGCGCCAGCCAGCGAACACAGATTTGAATTTAGCATTGAATTTGGAAGCTGCATTTAAAATCCACCTTGCTCAGAAATCTCTGAATGGGCTACCTTGATTCTACCTCAAACAGCACACTAACGTTACTCTACACTACAGGCTACCCACGATATAAACAACATATCTGCATGTTCTCACATCACGTCGTTCTTGTAAAATAATAATAAGTAAATAAATATCAAAATCACTTCGCTTCCGCGGTGTTGAAAATATCCTTTGGCAATTAAAAAATGCACGCGCGGCGTGACGAATCTTCCCGGACGTCGTCAGGTAAAAAAGGTCATCATGTGGGTCATCTTATTGACGGCTAAATTATTATTCAGAAATTTTACTAAAATTTAGATTGGGCATGGGCAGGCATTCACAAAAGGGTACGTAATGACAAAAAAAAAAAAAAAAAAACCTCAAGTTTTGAAAGACTAGGGGCTTTAGCTACATTGTATCGCTAAACTCATATCTTACATTAAAATTTTTTTTAATACATTAAAAAATGTTTTTAATATTTTTATTTTTATGTTTGAGCTTATATGTATCTCTATTATCATAACAGTCTTGAGTGATTCTGATTCATGAACAGTAAACTTTGACGTGTCAGCTTTGTGAAAAAATGTTGATTACAGGTATGTATCTAGTCAGAAAGAATCATGAGCAGAAACCTTTTTATTTTGGGTATGTCATTTCTGTCTCCATGCCAAAAAATAGCCGTGGGCCCCTATATTCATCACCACCTTTCACCCCACTAGCGACAGCCCTGCTTATAACTATAGGATTACTAACTAGAAATTCAAATTAATGTTCAATCATAATGTTAAATGTAAAATTTGCTTGCCATATTTTATAGTCAGTGCTGTCGTGTTGGGATATTTCGCTGTCCGGTGACAGGGTTATAGAATGCAGTGAGAGCACACACTGAGATCAGGTGGTTGTGAGCATGCAGCATAAACCCTGGCATTTAACACCCTTGATTTAAGCATACATAAATTGTATATACAATCAATCCTACAGATTCAGTCAGGCAATACTTTTGCTGTAGTCCCCTGCCATTTGTCGATACCCTCTCAACAGCTTGTTGTAGCTTTCATGAAATAATGTACATTGCAAAAACCATTATGTCAGGTTTAAGTTAAATTATTATCTATCACTACACAATCCTCACTATATTTGGTCTATTAGGACTGATCAGGTGTGCAGAGATGTTCAGCTTTTAAAGTGTAGCAAGCATCAGTTAAACATGATCTGTGTCCTTAACAATAAGAACCTACCATCTCCATCTCCTACAGACTGGACCAATAGAGAGTGGACTAACAATATATAATCACATACTTTTAGAGATTTTTTAGAGGTTTTAGAGATGAGAATATCTAGAAATATAATGTTTGGGAATAATAATAATAATAATGAATAATAATAATAATAACATTTCCCACAAAACAAAAAACTGTTTTATAGTTGTGGGAACCTGGTCAAAAATACACCAACAAAAGTATTTTTGTAAATTTACTTTAATTGTCACAGTTTAAGCAATATAAAAAGATTAAATATTTTTCCAGTCTTGCGACAAACAGAAAGACATTTCAGTTTTCTTTCTTTTTTGCACAGCACAACACCCTCACAAGCAACTCTAAATATATACTTTTGCAAACATGCTTCCAGAATACAAACCACAGTAAAAAAAAAAAAAAGACAATAATAAAAAGTGTACATTAAAATCCACCATGTCTCCTCTTTTTTGTTGTCTTTAACAAAACAGAAAATGCTGAAGGAAGAAACTGGACCAAAGTTGAAAACAGACAGAGAATACATACACTCATATTAAAGTATACATATTATACACATTCACAAAATATACATACACACACTGAGGCCCATAAACTCTACATTCTAGAAGTACCACAGAACCCATTCCCAACAACATGCACACACACAATCACCAACATGCACACACGCAATCTCATATCTGTAATAATTTTAGACACACAATTACATGTCATTCAATTCTGAATGCATTTATACATACTCATCTATGGCTCTCCTGCAACCCTTAAAAAACACATGCTCACTTTCTTTATCTTTTTTTCTTTCTTTCTCTTTCTCTCTCTCTCTCTCACACACACATACACTTCGAGAATACATTTCAGCAATGTAAAAAATGAAATGGTAATGTATTACCATACTAAGCAAAGAATGACCTGGTAGACACTGTGCAAAAAGTATATCAGTTATAACATTTCATTGTTCCTCAAGCTATTTTTTTCCTACTCAAATGATAGGTCAGGATTACATGATTTCTATTCCATGGGCCATCAACCCCACCAAAAACATTCAAATCACATTGTGCTTTAAAATATCCACATTGTTTGATTTCCAGTTGGATAAGGCCCACTGAGGTATGCGTGGCAATTTAAACAAATAGTTTCACCCAAAAATAATTCTGTCATTATTTCCCACCCTCATGTCAACTGAAATCTGTACAACTTTGTTTTATCTGTGGAAAAACAAAACATTTTGTATAACATTATTGTCCAAACAATGAAAGTCAATGGGGTCCATAATCTGTTATTTTAGACCCCACTGAGAATAAACAGAAGAAAAAGTCATATAGGTCTGGATATCCATGAGGGTGAGTAAATGACATAATTGTCATTTTTGGGTGTGCTACCTCTTTAATCACAAACTAAACATGGCAGGCACAAACAAGCATACACTCACACACAGAAAAAAAAAGTCACATAGTGTGGTAAGGGTTTAGTCCATTTCTTCAGGCTCTGCAGCGGATGTGTTCTCCCATATCGTTGGCATGTTTCCACAGGTATCAAGGCAGAAGCAGGTAATGGGGCGTAACCTGCATCCTCCTGTGCATGATCCTGCCTCCAAAACTGACTGGAGGGTGGGGAAAGTGGCAGTGGCATGGGCATGACATCATAGTGAATATATTTTGTGTCTTCAGTCTCATCATTATTCTTCTTGCTTGTCCAAGCATATGAGATTGAGTGGAAGAAATAGGAGAGGCAGAAGAGCAAGGGACAGCAGGAGTCCAATGGTGCAATACCTTCTTTTTTGAGGTATCATCACTAAAAAAGTGGGCACGCAGAGAGTATGGCAGGACTTAAGTCAAGCTCACTCAGGTCAACAGGCGAGAGCTCCAAAGACCCAAGTTTGGCTAATGAAGCAGAGCACTTCATTATTGAGGGTGGAGTCAGACCAGCCTGCCGGATCTGAGCCTCCACCTCTTTGGTCCTCTCTCGCGCAGCCTGGCCCTTTCTTTGCTCCCTCATGGACCACGGTTGGCTGAGCCGCCTGTCTGAGCAGCCACTTACCTGCAAGAGAAATGCCCCGAGCTCTTTCAGGGTCTCCCAGGTTTCCCTCATGTCTTTAGGACAGCATCCCGTTGGACAATTAGAGTCTGTGTAACTCTCCTGCTTGGTGATTCCCTCTAGCTGTAGAACCCTGGCCAGAGACGAGCTAGATGAAATGGAATGGTTTTGTCTTAAGTGTGTGAGGCCAGTGTTCATGCACTCTCCTTCCCTGAGTTGTCTCTCGCACTTTCTTCCCATTCTGTCCTCATCAGCTGAAAGACTCTTGTCTTTCTCTACTTTGCCCATATTGTTCTGAGGCTGGTGATGGTGTGTAGACACAGTGCTTGAATCAGGTGTGAGGTGTGTGTGAGATGAGGTCTCCTCCGTTTTCTCTCTGCTGCTGGTGTTGACGGGGAAGTGTCCCGAGGACACCAGTGCCACTGATGAGACCTGCTTGATCTTCTGCTCAAGCTCCCTGGTGGTTCGACGCACAGTATCCTTTGGCCAGTCACTTTGCTGGTCCTTCCCATGCTCCACCTCCTCCTTTTCAGCTTCCACTGATGTGGCTTGTGTAAACTCCTCTTCCTCACTGATGCTACTGGAAACAAGTTGGCTGGTAGGAGGAGGGGGAGGGGTTACACTGTGCTGTATGGAATCCATTTCTGAAACTATATTATGGACTGAGACACTGCAGCTCTCCTGTAGCAGAAAAACAGGGACATGGTGTGGTTATTTATATTGAATATGTACCTTCATTATTTTCTGATTTAAAGGTAAAGTTCAGCTTTGATACTAGGGTATTTGAAAGTTGACAATGATTCACTATGTAGCTGCTATGGTATTCTGGGTGATGGAATACATTTCTGTGCATCAAAAGAAAGCCATGTGACTTTGCATCAATGAGTTGTGTGACTTAATATGTCTTTCAGAAAAGAAAAGAAAACACGTTTATCTGGTCATTTTGAAATAGAGGAGCCAATGCATGTCAAATAACTAGCCTCCCAGAAATGAGCATAAGATATTATGCTGTCTAGAGCTAGCAAGCTGGAAGTTCTTCAGAGTGTTCTAACCTGTAAGAAATTATTACATTTTAAATTTATTTATTTTACATTTTTTATTTATTACATAAATTATATTTAGTAAACAGCCACAGTAGCCTTTGCAGTGATTCCAACTTCCATTGGCATTGATATTTTGAACCAATTTTCCATGAAGTCGCAACTTTGTTCTCTTGAGCACATCTGATGGAAATGTTCTTTTACTTGTTTTTGAGATTGGGCGTTTCGATTGCTTTTTTCAAATAGATTAAATTTGTAACTTGCATGAAAAAATAGCTATTGTTAAAAAAATATATATTAAGATAATATATGATTGGTGTACTTTTAGTTTAAACGGGAAGATTAAACCGAAACAGGAAAAATCTTTTTTTCCATCAAAAAATTACACATTTCACCTTTTACTCTAATTGTGCATGAAAACTGATTGCAACTGCAGCAGACTGATCAGCACCATTACAGTTGAAGGATCCCATGCAAAATTTGTCATCAACAGTGGGTGCCAGTGTGATAATATATTTTTGGGTGAACTATGCCTTTAAGAAATTAATTAAACACAATTACAGCATTGTAAGGTTAAACTTACATTTCACCAAAAATTCTGTCATTATTTACTTACCCTCAAGTTGTTCCAAACATGCACAGGGGTTAAAGCAAAAAAAAAAAATCCTGAGCCTGAACTTTTTTCCGGGGACGGGGCATGGGCAGCACATGTAAAGCATACAATGACTGTGACCATTTTAACATTTGAAAGGATACTATGGCAAAGTTATTGCTTTCTTTATTGCTGATTTTCTTTTTCATGGATATATGATTGATCTGCAGAATGAAAGCTGTATCATACACTTAGAAAATTATGAGCTATATCATCGCTTACTGACACTAGGGGTGTGACAATACACTTAGCTAATGAGATGAGACAAAGTACAAATACTTGGTTCACTAGAATGTATCAATATTTTAATACTGTTTTTAAGAAGTTTTCAATAAAATGTTTGTCTTTTTATTACAAAAAGTAAAACAATGCAGTTGTATTTAGAAAAATTTTAACTAATCTATGGCTGTAACTAATGATTCTTTTGGTAATCAGTTAATCTACTGATTATTTTGACAACTGAGTAATCCTATTTTTTTTTTTGTAACAAACAGACCTAAGTGAAAACCGGGCTTTAGTATGACTATTTATATATAAACTAACAATGAGGCAATAATAATTGGCTCAAATAAAACATCAAAACCAAGAAATTACAAGATTGTATTGAACAACACTGTTAAAAAACATGATATAATATGCCTATATATAACATGAATATAACTTAAAGGGTAACTAAACCCCTGGTCAGACCCTGACTCCACCCACTAGCAAGATTTGAAAAGTGCTAAATAGTGGGCAGAGCACAGCAGAGATAGAGGGGATGAACCGAGGGCGGGGCTGAGCGTGTGGGGCGTGAACCTGAGACCTGTAGTGACGGATTAATTGACAGCTGCTGTCAGAGTCGTTAAAATGGAGAGTGACTGTAGTGACGCAAGTGGGTTTGCAAGAGCGTTCATTTGAAGTAGAGGACTTTTCTCCCCCACCTTCACCTGAAGTGGAGGATATGTTGAGGTGTCTGTGGCTTGAGCCATATCAATCCGAGCCGCTCAAACTGCGCTCTTAACTTCCGCACCGCGACGCTTTTCAGCGCGAGCTGTGTGGAGAAGCCCATTTCCACCTCCATTGCGTTGGAGAAGCAATCTCTTCTGCAAAAAAATGCATTTTAAACACTCCAGCTCTAGGCGGGAACTCGCGGTCTTTCAGGCCAAGTTCATGCAACCACTGGCGCCTAATTTTAAAGTCTGCTGGAAAACTATGCAGTCCAGCAGTGCTGTCGCAACACAACACATACGTACCACCCTGACCACTGTACTAAATACAGATAAATCTATGCCAACTTGAAGCTATCCTAACAATACTATGCTACTAACTATGCTTCAAACAATACTAACGTTACACTAACAACTATGCTAATTGACTATATAGGCTACACAAAATAATCTAAATAACTATATAAATGCTATGCTAAATAGATGCTATCATAGTCTATTCTGGTCGTTTTCAATACTCGCAATTCCAACTCCTGACTCACTACAGTGATTTTGACGAAACAAGATGGTTTTATAATGCTAAGGGTGTGGTAGCTCGTACCAAGGGGCGTGGTTTGCTGGAAACTGCTTACGTCACCTGCCACCGCTTACGTCACTTGCCACCACAACATCCAATAGGAAAAATCAACTGCAGTAGCAACCATTCAACCTGAAGAGGGCAGCACTCAGACGTTTTTACACCATATATTGTAGAATTAAAACACTTTATACTCAAATGTCAAAAAAGTTACTCGAATCAATGAACAGCAATAATAAAGCCCCATTCTTACAGATTATTAACTAAAAAAAGTTGGTTTAGGGTTTAGTTAATCTTTAAGTACATTATGTATTAAAACAAATACCTGCAGAGGGCGCCAACGGCCTGGTGACGTTTCACTTTACAGCTTGATTAAACAATGTTTAAATCCATTCAATTTTAATATTTGGCCATGTGTAGAAACATTTATTTTGAAATCGTGATGTACAATACAATGGCATATTTAGACATAGGTTGATGTATCTGCTGTATTGGCAAAGGTTTATAAATGATTTACGTTACAAATCTAGGGAGATAATGCACAGTTTTTCCAGATTACATTAAGCAATTAAAATTCACAGCGTATACAGAGGAAGAGTTTAGCCCCTTTTACACATACAGTCTTTACTGGTAAATTACTGGTAAAGTTACCATTAATAGATCATGTGTGAACAGGACATTTCAGAAATCCCTGTAAATATGTTTTGGCAATCATATCATTCTTATGGAGATGACATGATTACTCTGAGCTGTTTACAAAGCTCCGCTGCTTTATAATAAGATTTTCTATGTAAATACGCGCTAGATGGATATATTAGACCATTTCGCTTCACAGCTTTTTGTCGCGCTTCTCCATTCATAGGGCTGCGACTGCAATTGCATACTATTATGCTCGTCTCGTGTTTATAAGGCTACTAATGTTAGTTTTGTTGAGAGTGAAAGCTGCACCTCCATACCACTGGTAGGCGACCGCATGGACTCAAAAGTGATATTTTAAGATTTTATTTTATTTTTATTTTATGTAGAATGAGAATATCTAGAAATATAATGTTTGGGAAAATAATAATAATAATAATACATAATAATAACATTTCCCAGGATTAAACGCTGCATGCCGGAAATCCGGCACGGTGCCGGAGAACTTTAAGCCCTGCACTATAAGTTGAACCTAAGTATAAGTCGCATCAGTCCAAAAATACGTCATGACGAGGTAAAAAAAACATATATACAGTATTGTTCAAAATAATAGCAGTACAATGTGACTAACCAGAATAATCAAGGTTTTTCGTATATTTTTTTATTGCTACGTGGCAAACAAGTTACCAGTAGGTTCAGTAGATTCTCAGAAAACAAATGAGACCCAGCATTCATGATATGCACGCTCTTAAGGCTGTGCAATTGGGCAATTAGTTGAATTAGTTGAAAGGGGTGTGTTCAAAAAAATAGCAGTGTGGCATTCAATCACTGAGGTCATCAATTTTTGAACATGCATTTGAAAGCTGAGGAAAATGGGTCGTTCAAGACATTGTTCAGAAGAACAGCGTACTTTGATTAAAAAGTTGATTAGAGAGGGGAAAACCTATAAAGAGGTGCAAAAAATGATAGGCTGTTCAGCTAAAATGATCTCCAATGCCTTAAAATGGAGAGCAAAACCAGAGAGACGTGGAAGAAAACGGAAGACAACCATCAAAATGGATAGAAGAATAACCAGAATGGCAAAGGCTCAGCCAATGATCACCTCCAGGATGATCAAAGACAGTCTGGAGTTACCTGTAAGTACTGTGACAGTTAGAAGACGTCTGTGTGAAGCTAATCTATTTTCAAGAATCCCCCGCAAAGTCCCTCTGTTAAAAAAAAGGCATGTGCAGAAGAGGTTACAATTTGCCAAAGAACACATCAACTGGCCTAAAGAGAAATGGAGGAACATTTTGTGGACTGATGAGAGTAAAATTGTTCTTTTTGGGTCCAAGGGCCACAGGCAGTTTGTGAGATGACCCCCAAACTCTGAATTCAAGCCACAGTACACAGTGAAGACAGTGAAGCATGGAGGTGCAAGCATCATGATATGGGCATGTTTCTCCTACTATGGTGTTGGGCCTATTTATCGCATACCAGGGATCATGGATCAGTTTGCATATGTTAAAATACTTGAAGAGGTCATGTTGCCCTATGCTGAAGAGGACATGCCCTTGAAATGGTTGTTTCAACAAGACAATGACCCAAAACACACTAGTAAACGGGCAAAGTCTTGGTTCCAAACCAACAAAATTAATGTTATGGAGTGGCCAGCCCAATCTCCAGACCTTAATCCAATTGAGAACTTGTGGGGTGATATCAAAAATGCTGTTTCTGAAGCAAAACCAAGAAATGTGAATGAATTGTGGAATGTTGTTAAAGAATCATGGAGTGGAATAACAGCTGAGAGGTGCCACAAGTTGATTGACTCCATGCCACACAGATGTCAAGCAGTTTTAAAAAACTGTGGTCATACAACTAAATATTAGTTTAGTGATTCACAGGATTGCTAAATCCCAGAAAAAAAAAATGTTTGTACAAAATAGTTTTGAGTTTGTACAGTCAAAGGTAGACACTGCTATTTTTTTTGAACACACCCCTTTCAACTAATTGCCCAATTGCACAGCCTTAAGAGCGTGCATATCATGAATGCTGGGTCTTGTTTGTTTTCTGACAATCTACTGAACCTACTGGTAACTTGTTTGCCACGTAGCAATAAAAAATATACTAAAAACCTTGATTATTCTGGTTAGTCACATTGTACTGCTATTATTTTGAACAATACTGTAAGTCGCACTGGACTATAAGTCGCATTTATTTAGAACCAAGAACCAAGAGAAAACATGACCGTCTACAGCCACGAGAGGGCGCTCTATGCTGCTCAGTGTAGACTACAGAAGCACTTTTCGGAGCAGCATAGAGCACCCTCTCGCGGCTGTAGACGGTAGTGTTTTCTCTTGGTTAATTTCTCTCGGTTCATGTCAAATTAATTTTGATAAATATGTTGCACCTGACTATAAGTCGCAGGACCAGCCAAACTATGTACAAAAAATGTGACTTATAGTCCGGAAAATACAGTAAATGTCTTCATTATTCAATTATCTTTCATTCGTGTTCCACAGAAGAAAAGTCATACAGATTTGGAATGACATGAATGTGAATAAATAAATGATGAAATTATAAATGACTATTAGGGAAGTTTCCAAAACTACACCAAGACTGCACATTCCCACAATTTTTTAATACCACCTTGCCTTTTTCTGTTCCTCCTCTTTGATAGGGTTATCAAGAAGTAGCCGTTTGGTTTCTATACTTGGGCTTTTGTTTCAAGGAGTCTGCTGCACCGCCTGCTCAGAAGTTCCACGGATCTGACCCTCTTGAAAAATGCCGTCGAACTTCTCTCTTGCACTGAAGAAGTCAATGCGGTCTGTGCTTAAGAGTCAAGGGAGGGGTGGTAGAGAGCCCAGCTCTGTGTAATGTTGCACTGGGGTGGTGGTCTATATCACTGCTGTAACTTAGTCCTACACAGTCTGTCTCCTTGTGGACTCCGTGTTTTCCCAATGGGAAAGTTTCTGCAGTAGTCACGGAGGTAATATCGGATCTGGCCTCTGGGACCACAGTGGCAGCCCTGGGTCTGGGGGGGGGGGTCTCTGTGGGTCCATGGGTCTCTGTGGGTTCATGGAGAATGTCGTCTGGGTTGCCCTGGCCATTGTAAACGTGGGTATCTGGCCAGGGTGTTGTATCAGGCTCTGTCTGCCCCTTAGCTTCATTATCACTGGCTGAGGTGGGTGTGAGAGTCTGCAGTAGCTCCTGTATTGAGGGTGACATCAGGCCGAAGGTCTGGTTGCGGGACTTGGAATGTCTGAGAGACTGTGCAGCAGTGGCCTTACATAGCGGCCCATAGTGCTCTGACAGATCACTATCCGAGTGGGAACGCCACAACTTATTGTGTCTCTGTTTGCTAGTATGGAAAAAGGGATAGCTTGGGTAAACAAACCATCCAGGAGTCGGTATAATTTTGGTGGCTGATAAATTATTTTATATCAAGAAAATTTGATTTTAGTTATTGAAAGTAATTAAAGCTGCAGTCCATAACTTTTTTGGGTTAAAAATGATCCAAAATCAATATTTGATCAAGTACATGACCAGCCAGTGTTTGAAACTATTGCTTTACTTTAGCCCGATTCAAAACCGTTAATTTATAATAATGTTTTCTAATTTGAGTGGTTCGGGTAGGTTTTCACGGACAAATTTGAGTATGTGCTTCTTATTACAAAAAGCCTGGGTTTACACAAGATGTGTATTTTGAAGACAACCAGTTCGATGTGAGCATAGTTTGGTTTTTGTGTTAAAATAATTTCTTAATATGAAATTGGAATGATGTATACTCATAGTCAGTCAATGCTGATGTTGTTAACATTAATAATTTGAGAATAAAGTATAACAATAATAATAATTTGCAGGGTTTGATGTGATATGAGCGAATCGCTTGTTGAGATAGATTAAATCATCATTGGTAGCGCGATTTATTGTAATGCTTTTTTCCTCAGTTGGTCAGAACAATGAATGGCAGACTTGTTACTTACTTGTTCAGATGACAATATATGGTGAAAATTCTTATTTGGGTCATATATTCCAAGACATAGGCTAGAATCTGTGAATACTAAGTACAGTGAATATCCACACCGGTGCGGTGACTTTGCAACACATTCACCTCAAAACAGTTTCATCCGCACTGGATCACAACCCATGCATGGAATATAATTTCACATCAAACTGCAATTCCAGGTTTTCAAACATAGATAGCGACAAAGAGGAAAAACTTACGGACTGCAGCTTTAAAGTAGAATTACAGATGATAATTCTAAGCACATTACAGTAAAATATTTTCCGGTTGTATTCTATTTTTTTATGGTGCACTTAAGACCTAACCTGTCTCACTTGAGCCCCTTTCACACTGCCATTCAGGCAAATACACGGGTAAATTGTTCCGGCAATTGTTCCCGGGTCGCTAGATTTTGCACTTTCACACTGCCAGTGATTACCTGGGATATGTGCGTGCTTTCACACACAACCCGTAAAGATCCCGTAACAACACGTGTCATGACATGTAATGTACGAGTCGAAAACGTTAGGCACGTTATACTTTTACTGAAGCTGGCGAACGATCTTGGCGTCAGCGCAGAAAGTGAGGAACAAACTGATCTCTGCTTCATTACAGTTTGCACATATTTTTTTAGTCGCGAACGTTGATCTTCCTTCACAACAGCCTGTAAAAGAGTCACGCGATAACGCGCATCATCACTTCAACACAGCATTAGATCTGGCTTTTGTTCACACAGTGCTCGTTCCGGGTTGAACCTGGCAATGTTACTAGGTCCCCGACCCGGGTTCAATGCCGGAATCAATCCCGGGACATGTTTGCTTTCACACAGAAGGCGACCCGTCAATGTTCCGGGAATTTGTCGGGTCCGACGTGCAGTGTAAAAGGGGCTTTGTCAATTTGCATGCTTGCACACCGTGACTCAAAAGTGATATTTTAAGATTTTATTTTTATTTTATGTAGAATGAGAATATCTAGAAATATAATGTTTGGGAAAATAATAATAATAATACATAATAATAACATTTCCCAGGATTAAACGCTGCATGCCGGAAATCCGGCACGGTGCTGGAGAACTTTAAGCCCTGGACTATAAGTTGAACCTAAGTATAAGTCGCATCAGTCCAAAAATACGTCATGACGAGGTAAAAAACATATATAAATCTCACTGGACTATAAGTCGCATTTATTTAGAACCAAGAACCAAGAGAAAACATGACCGTCTACAGCCACGAGAGGGCGCTCGAACTTCTCTCTTGCACTGAAGAAGTCAATGCTGCCTGTGCTTAAGAGTCAAGGGAGGGGTGGTAGAGAGCCCAGCTCTGTGTAATGTTGCACTGGGGTGGTGGTCTTTATCACTGCTGCAACTTAGTCCTACACAGTCTGTCTCCGTGTGGACTCCGTGTTTTCCCAATGGGAAAGTTTCTGCAGTAGTCACGGAGGTAATATCGGATCTGGCCTCTGGGACCACAATGGCAGCCCTGGGTCTGGGGGGGAAGGGGTCTCTGTGGGTTCATGGGTCTCTGCGGGTTCATGGAGAATGTCGTCTGGGTTGCCCTGGCCATTGTAAACATGGGTATCGGGAATTGGAATGTCTGAGAGACTGTGCAGCAGTGGCCTTACATAGCGGCCCATGGTGCTCTGACAGATCACTATCCGAGTGGGAACGCCACAACTTATTGTGTCTCTGTTTGCTAGTATGGAAAAAGGGAAAGCTTGGGTAAACAAACCATCCAGGAGTCGGTATAATTTTGGTGGCTGATAAATTATTTTATATCAAGAAAATTAGATTTTAGTTATTGAAAGTAATTAAAGCTGCAGTCCATAACTTTTTTGGGTAAAAAATTATCCAAAATCAATATTTGATCAAGTACATGACCAGCCATTGTTTGAAACTATTGCTTTACTTTAGCCCGATTCAAAACCGTTAATTTATAATAATGTTTTCTAATTTGAGTGGTTCGGGTAGGTTTTCACGGACAAATTTGAGTATGGCATCATTACTTGCATCATTGTACTGCATCATTACTTGCCTGTAAACAGCCGGTAAACAAAGTTGTCGTCCCGGCTACTAGGCTATCGCATACTAGACTACAGCAGCTGGATTAATTAAATATCAAAAAATAATTTTGATGTAATTAAGACCGTTTATATGAAACATGTGAATTAAATTTTATTCCAGTTTTAAATGTGCTTCTTATTACAAAAAGCCTGGGTTTACACAAGATGTGTATTTTAAAGACAACCAGTTCGATGTGAGCATAGTTTGGTTTTTGTGTTAAAATAATTTCTTAATATGAAATTGGAATGATGTATACTCATAGTCAGTCAATGCTGATGTTGTTAACATTAATAATGATGTGATATGAGCGAATCGCTTGTTAAGATAGATTAAATCATCATTGGTAGCGTGATTTATTGTAATGCTTTTTTCCTCAGTTGGTCAGAACAATGAATGGCAGACTTGTTACTTACTTGTTCAGATGACAATATATGGTGAAAATTCTTATTTGGGTCATATATTCCAAGACATAGGCTAGAATCTGCGAATACTAAGTACAGTGAATATCCACACCGGTGCGGTGACTTTGCAACACATTCACATCAAAACAGTTTCATCCGCACTGGATCACAACCCATGCATGGAATATAATTTCACATCAAACTGCAATTCCAGGTTTTCAAACATAGATAGCGACAAAGAGGAAAAACTTACGGACTGCAGCTTTAAAGTAGAATTACAGATGATAATTCTAAGCGCGTTACAGTAAAATATTTTCCGGTTGTATTCTATTTTTTTATGGTGCACTTAAGACCTAACCTGTCTCACTTGAGCCCCTTTCACACTGCCATTCCGGCAAATACACGGGTAAATTGTTCCGGCAATTGTTCCCGGGTCGCTAGATTTTGCACTTTCACACTGCCAGTGATTACCTGGGATATGTGCGTGCTTTCACACACAACCCGTAAAGATCCCGTAACAACACGTGTCAGACATGTAATGTACGAGTCGATAACGTTAGGCACGTTATACTTTTACTGAAGCTGGCGAACGATCTTGGCGTCAGCGCAGAAAGTGAGGAACAAACTGATCTATGCTTCATCACAGTTTGCACATATTTTTTTAGTCGCGAACGTTGATCTTCCTGTCAATGTTCCGGGAATTTGCCGGGTCCGACGTGCAGTGTAAAATGGGCTTTGTCAATTTGCATGCTTGCACACAGTGTATAAACATGAGCTCAAAAGATTCCATGTTTTTAGCCAAGGTGACATCACTATGAGAATTTTTTTCAAGATTTATGCAGCATGTTATGCTGTGTTTGGGCCAGTTTTAATTGGGATCATCTGCTTTAAGTAGAAAATGCAATTCTTAAAATTTTGTTTATGTTTCAGGCTGCACAAATTGTAAATTATTCGTTATTATTGTGAGCACAGAAATTCCACAGTGTATCTATATAACAAGTATTAATATTTTGGTGAAAAAAAAATGCTGTTTTTGATGCAAACTACTAATGAATTATAACATTGTTCTGCAGGTGAGCGCAGAGTCACTCATAGCACATACAGTATGTCTTATTTTACACCCTCTGCCATTATCAGCTGAGTGAATACTACTTATTTGTATTTTTTATTCTTTTATTATGTGTTTTTTTGTTCTGTCGCTGTCATTCTGTTGCACTGCGGAGCTTCTGTCATGAAAACGAATTCCTCGTTTGTGTAAACATACCTGGTAATAAAGCTCATTCTGATTCTGATTCTGAATATTGACTGTAACAACACATTATTTGCAGTATAAACATGCCAGCTTGTGGCGTAAGTCTGTTAAATGACAGAGAAATGTCAACTGTCGTGTAAATAACTACTGAAACCTCACTGGTAGTTTTGTTAATCTTTAATTGTCCATATCATGATTTTCTTGCTTTACCAAAATAAAAGAGCATGCTTCAATGAACATAAACTACTGTTCAAAAGTTTTGGGTTGGTAAGATTTTTCAAATGCTTTACAATGCTGCATTAATTTGATCAAAACAGTAATAATATAAAATATTGTTTCCATTTAAAACAACTATTTTCTATTTTAAAATACAATTTATTCCTGTGAAGGCAAAGCTGAATTTAAAGCAGCCATTACTCATCACATGATTCTTCAGAAATCAATCTAATATGCTGATTTATTGCTCAAGAAACATTTATTCTTATTATAAACTTTTACAAATAAAAGTTTGAACTGCTTATAATGGGTCAGAAAGAGAATGGAAATGGTATAAGACTAATGTTAATTAAAAATGTTTCAAACATGTATAATACTGCTCTTTTCACAGCTTGAGTGGTTTTGTCAGACCTAAAAAAAATTAATAATCCCATTCAGTGATTTTACAGGAAGTGCAAGTGCATTGTTGCACATGCATACCCACCCACACCAGAGCCCATATGCACAATCCTACAACCTCTGAAATGCAAGCACATTATCAAAGATGCTAAGTGGAATGTGGTCAAACCGCCAATGTAACTTCTCAATGAATACAATTAGAGCCCTATAAATCAACTGTGAAAAGAAACAGGTCATTAAAATGGAAGTGAACGTGTCTGTGGTCATTAGAATGAGTGGCATACTTGTACGTTTAAATATTTGAAGGCACACAGACATTTCCTGATATTCACTACACTACACACATTCAAATGACACATTTACCTGGCTATCAGGATTCCCTGATACTCTTCCAGCTGTCTCATGAATGATGGGTTGGGTTTGGTGACGGCTCGTCGCTCTTTAACATACTTAAATGCCTGCTTTAGGTCCCAGCCATACTCCTTCATGGCATATGCGATCACAGTGGAGGCTGAACGACTAACTCCCATCTTACAATGCACCAAACACTTCGCCCCTGCTTTCCTGTGGGTAATATGTAAGTCTTATGTTAAAAGATAGATGAGGTGCTAGTAAAGACAACATGACATTTCTTCGTGAAACAAAACAAAAACACAGGTTAACAATCAATTATAATTAAGACTTTATCTGAAACCAAGGAGCAGAGAGAAAGAGAGACTTTAAACCTGAATCTTTGGTTCTTTTATACTAATGCAGTGTTCACATTATGTCAGAATTACTGTAATGTCAAGTTCCTTATTTAAACTGTTCATACTTTTATTGAACCTGTAATTTTAACTGTTCTTCAGTATTCCTAATAGTTTATCTTTATGATTATTCCTTAATGTTTTGTAATGGGTGTTATTTGAAGTTCTTAATCATATGGATTTCCAGCAAGTGTATTGTTCATTAGTTTTCTATCATCCAGTTTTCATATGTAAAATTCCTTGAAATCTGCTTAAATGAAAATCGACTTTACTGTTGTGACGTTATGTTAAAAGAACTGGCGAAGCAAAATGGCGACGGCCTCCACAGTAGAAGTGAGTTAGATACTCCAACATATTTTAATATGCAATTTTATTATAATCATAATTGCAAATTGCATATTGAGATTAATTCATATTAATTAATATTTAAATAATATTGGTTACTGGCTGATATTAGTGAAAGAATATTGGTTATTGGCTGATATTAGTGAGTTTTCTTTTTTCATTTATTAGTATCTGTCAATATTGGATGTCCTGTATACCGAACCAATATTGGACATAATGCTCAGTTCTCATATTTTTACATTTAGATTATTTTGATCTAATCATCTAATGCTCGCTCAATTATTTTTATAACCCATCCATTTAAATTGCATAAATCCTTAATGTTCTAAGGGCATAATTAAGGGCGTGGTCACTTAAGAGACAGCTGGATTGCCGCTGCTGTCACCACCTTCAAGCTAGGTGGGTGTGGTTTTAGCAACCAGCTCCCGCCTATTTGTCCAGCCCGGTGACGCGCTGCAAAGATGGCGATGGCCACCTTAGGTTTCAAAAACACTCTTCAGAAAAACACGGGTAACATCGTGGACACTACGTCCATGTTTTGATACAATCTATGAAAACTATACTTTATTTTTTGTTTTAGTTTAATGTTTTGAATATAATATTGTGCTTATATTTATTATAATTATTACTAATATAATTATATTAGTTATCGGTTATTTATTTTATTGTCAAATTTTTATGGTCCAGATTTTTTTATACATCCATATAATTAATGTATTGATAAAGTATTTTCTTGTCATTAACAACAAAGTCATAGATGGATCGATTTGCAGTTATGAGTAATATCAAAATGATTCAGAGTAGAATCTCGCAAATGTAATTCTTACATAAAAAATGCAGCACAAGTATTTAGAAACAGCACAAGTTCTTTGTTAACAAACATCTTTGTATAACAATTACTGCTAGAACACCTGTGTGTTTTACTCCAAAGTGAGCATTAGGAGGTTACTCATACTTACTTTGCTCTGGAGATAAATTTGTAAGTGTCATTCCAGTAAGCCAGCAAGTCTGTGGCCTCTTCATCGTAAACCCGGATATTGTGGTACTCAAATAGGCCTGGAAAGAAGTTATCGATCTCCCGCGTCACATTAAGGATGTATTGCACCCTGAAAACACAGAGACATAACCGAAAATCTGTGTAATCATTAACACCAGGAACAGATTTCAAAGAGAATAATAAAAGATAACAGGTTCATGGCTTACACGGTCTGGCAAAGTAGCTTCTATTGCAGGTATTAAAGGTATGTGTGGTTTCATAGACAAAGGATGTCATCAAAACTCACCCGGTGTTTTGTAGCTCTTCCAGATTAGATGCATTCCATTCAGAACCCTATAATTATGTGCAATTCAAAAATGACTTATGGTACAACATAACTGAAATGTATGATTAAAATGTATTGGTGACATAACTCTCACCAGGTAAACATGCTCAAAAATCTCTGTGGGCCTGTCCATCTGCCCTAAAATGATGATCATCTCATTATCAATGTACTCCTTAAATTCCCGTAGATTACACACCATCTGCATCTCCAGCTCTGTGCGGATCTAAAAAGTGTTTGTGCAGGTACAACGTGTGAGCTGAGTACACGTAAGAAGATTCTACTGAATAAATAATTCATTCAGGATGTGTATTTGCATCATACATCTTTAGAGGTGACGTTCTCAAGGTCCTTCTGCGTCATGATCTCTCTCAAGCGAGTCTTGATGAGTCTCTCTGTTCTTTCTCGCTCGGTTGGCCTGGAGACACAAAGCAAAAGATAGATAGATAAATTAATTAGTTAATTAATTAAATAAACACTTTCAAAATTCTGTTAACATTTACATTACCTGAAAAACAAATCTAACACGTTAAATGGTACAACTCTGCAAGCAAAATAGATATTATATTATCTATTAGACATATTTAGAGAAAGTGTTAAAATCTAAAGTTCCACAATGCATGAAAATTGCGTTTGCTCAAATTGCAGGAGCATTCACAAATTAGTACTCACACTTCTGAGAAGAGCACAGGTGAGTCTGCGCGGTGGGACTGCACGTCCTGCATAGCATTCCACTCATTGATGAGGGCCTGATCTGAAGACACCTGGCTCTGGTAGTAACTAACCCAGGTCAGGAACAGGCTGCCTGGGAAGTAGCTATGACAGTGAGCCACTTCACAGGCTTTATGAAGAGACTGCAGGGCAGACCTGGGAGAAAAAGGTGCTCCATATCAAAACATGCCACCATATCAGGGTTGAACTGATCCTAAATTGTTTCTATGGTACAATATCAGCCTTTAGTACCTCAGTATCAATATTAGATCACATGCAACAAATTAACAGTCAATGGATGATATGAATAATTGAATATTTAAATGACAATAAGCTCTGATATTTATATTTTATTTATTTACAAATATATACTTTAATAAAACAATAATTCATATTTTTACTTTTTTTTACTTTTTCTTTTTATGAAAATAAAATAACATTAATAATAAAAAGAAAATAAGTTAATGGAGCAATAAAAAATTTCCATGAAAAAAGGGGAAAAGGCTTTTGACTGACTATTTTTTAAATATCTAACTGTATTTGATTAAATGACAGAATGAAAACATATAATAACAAATTTCAGTAAGTGTTCAAAATATTGATACAAAGAAACTTTTTTTAAATGTATTTTAAATTATTATTATGGTCCCACTTTATATTAGGTGGCCTTAACTACTATGTACTTACATAAAAAAATAAGTGCAATGTACTTATTGTGTTCATTTTGTATTGTAAAACACTTTTGCTGCTATTGAGGTGGGATGGGGTAAAGGTTAGGGAGAGGGTTGGAGGTATGGGTAAGTTTAAGGGTGGGTTAATGTGTAAAGTATGGGTCAACAGTGTAATTATAAATGTTATTACAGAAATTAAATACAGATGTAATTACATGTAGGTTTTTTTATATAAGTACAATGTAAAAACATGTATGTACACAATAAGTACATTGTACTAAATTATTAATTAAAATGTAAGTATATAGTAGTTAAGGCCACTTAATATAAAGTGGGTCCATTATTTTTTTTTTTTTATTATTATTTATATTTAATGAATCTCTGGAAAAAAAAGTAAAGCCACCCACCACATAGCTTGGACTGATACAGGCTTGAATATGTGTATCTTGTTATCTGTAGACACACTAAAACCCCTGTGAAGAAAACAAAGGAGTGAAACACTATCTGAAGTACCTGCAGGAAGAGTCAGATGTCTCAGTTTTTGTCTAATTTGCCACACCTACCCATCACCATCCAGGTGGATCCGTGTGTCACTCCACAAAGGAAGCACCATGCCAATGGAACAGGAACTGCAACAAACATAAAATGTAATAATTTCTTGTTAATTTATTTGATTGGTTTAAATTAAAAGTAAAAGTAGAAACACAAACAAACCTGTCGGAGGGGCTGAAGTCCATGCCCAGGACCACACTCTCTTCTGTGTCCTGTCTGCCATTAGTGGAGACCACCACCATGTAACGGGTGCACTGCAGGAATGCGCTCTCCAACCGCACAGCCTTTAGAGAAAGTAGAGATTTAAGTTAGAAAAACATAGTATCATTATTTTAAGCAGTATTTACATGCCCATTTTGGTAATTCTTATGTGTGACGGATTTATGCAGTGTGGACTGATTTTGGTCAAACCATGCCCCAAAATTTACCCTCTATGGCCAATTCACTAAGTTTTGGTGGCAGGCTAGTTACTGTGTGTGTGTGTGGTGCTCACCAGGCGGATGTTGTCCTCTGGCCGCAGTAATGTGAACATTGTCTGCAGGTGCTGCTGAAGGTCCCCTGCACCAAAAGTTCAAATTGTTCATTAACTATAAATATTCATATTCTTTTTATTGCTTCTTTATTGCTTATTTTCATCGAACGAACGCCCTTACCTGCATGTTTGCTGCGCTGTGCTGTGAATCTGTAGGAGCAGGAGGAGGAAGAGGAGCCATTCCCACATGGAAGGAAAAGGGCAGCACCTTTTACTGTTAGGAAGCTTTCACTGATGCTGAGGACAGGGAAAGAGACATAATCTGAAATATAGAGTTTTTCTGAATAGTAATACATTTCCGTTCAAAAGTCAGGGATCAGTATGTTTTTTTTATTTTTTATTCAGCTAGGATGCATTAAATTAATCAAAGTCATCCATTATGTTACAAAAGAATTTGATTTCAAATAAATGTTGTTCTTTTTACATTTCCATTTTTTAAAAGAATATTGAAAAAAGTACTGTTTAAACAAAATTATTAAGCAGCATAACTGTTTTCAACATTTATAACAAGAAAAAAAGTTTCTTCAATATATGAGTTTGATATCTGAATTATCATGTGACACTGAAGACAGCTAAAGGTAGCTTTGCCACCTCTAGAATAAATTACATTTTAAAAACATTTACTTTAAATCTGAATATTTTTTTAACAATTTCTGTATCTACTGTATTTTTGTATAATAGATATTTAGATAATTTTTCAGAAGAGACTTTTAAAAACATAAAAAATCTTATGGACCCCAAACCTTTGAACTTTTGTATGTTTTTTGGATTTTGTTTTGTGTTACTATAATTACATAATTTACATTGTAATACTTTGCAATACAAATAGAAGTTTACATTTTATGAAGCATGCACAGGCAAATGTTGCTATGAACATGCTTTTATGATGTCAGCAAAACACAATAAAATAAAATTAAGTTAAAATTAAGAGAGGGAACCTGAAAATCTACAGAACAGTAAAACAAATGCTTAACCTTTTTTAATTGTGCTGGTGAATTTCTAAGAGGTTATTTTGTGAAATTTTAAAAAGTAGTTGGTTGCATTGGGATTTGGGAAAGCAATTTGTATTTAAATTAGCCATTAGAGGAAAACATCATCTTAATGTGAAAGAAACACTGCATTACTTCATTTTTTTCTATGAATTCACATGGGTTTTATATCCTGAGTGGGGCATAAGACATTGAGTTCAGTAGGGTAATATGGAAGGACTCTTTTTTGAGGGCATTAGCTCTCACACCAAACTCTCTGTGCGGAACGCAAACAAGAGAAGTAAGAGAGCTATAGATTAATTTAGTGACTGTATGGCTGTGGTTTTGAGTCTTGTGCATAACCATGTGTTTTTTTTTTTTTTTTTAATGAGGTTGTTATTGTAAGTCGGCTTGAAAGAGTGAGAATGAAGTATTATGGGAGTATGTACATGTGACTGAATGTGTGTCTAAAGTCTGTTGCAGCTCTTTAATGATCTGTTTTTAATCATGAACCTGTTACGTTATTTTATAAACATTACGAAGTGTCATTTCTTATAAGATTTTCTTTTTGCAGTATATTTGGGCGTAAAAGCTTTCTAAATATTAACAAAACATCAATAAAAAAAAAAAATTGTATTAAAAAATTATACATATACTAGGGGTTGCACGGTTCGCTGACAAAAAACCGAACCATTCGGTTCACCACACACGGATCGGCATGCGCTGGGACCGCGTTTATAAAACATCTGTATTATGGTTTGTTATAAATAACAAGTACATCAAACAGAGTTCAGCTAATATATGTGTCTGTTGATGGATGTGCATTCTGGATTCCCAGACATTACAACAATAGCGATGAGGAAAAAAAAAAAAAAACCCTGGACAAATCATTCACTCTTGTTCAATGTGAATGCTGTATTCTGGAATATGAGCAGTCATTTATTCCGTCATCACCCGTGTGCTGATGAGATCTGAACAGCACACATTAATATGTGTTTAAACTAAACTCATTTAAGCTTTGCCAGTTTAAAGGAATTGTTGTAAAGTGAAGGGAACTAAAAATGTCTTGTTGGTACATTATAACATTATTAACCCTCTGGGGTTCTTCATTTATGAGTCACACTCAGGACCTTCGGGTCAAAAATGATGAAAAAGGTATACTTCTTTTCAGTAAAATCAATCAAATGTATTTTTGTTCAATAATATTTTTTCTTTCTTTTTTGGTGTTTTGAGAGAATTTCATGATAATAATGAATTTTTATTCAATAATTATGATAATTTTTTTTCCCATTGAATATAATAGAAAATGTGTATATATATATATATATATATATATATATATATATATATATATATATATATATATATATATATATATATATATATATATATATATATATATATATTAGAGGTGGGCATAGATTAATTTTAATTTAATTTAATCTACATTAATCTCACTGTGATCTTGAAATTAATCTAGATTAATCTAGATTAAAATGGCTCATTCGAATTCTGCCAAAGTGCATTCAGAATGTGTGCTACCAAAATAAAATTGACAAACAGTAAGTCTTTGAGAAGGGTTTATCAAGCTAGATGGTGCATTAGAAATGTACATCTCCTGTTTCCAAAATGCATCACAAACTGCTTGAAATAGCTGTAAACTATTTCCACATTGCACAAGGTGCAAACAACCATACACCTGTTTCACACTGTGTGAAAACACATCGATCCTGTGTGAAAGCGCATCGAGTCCGTGCTGCATCACATTCATAATGCACACGGACTGCATACGCACTGCAGACGGAGTATGTGTGAAACAGGCGTGAGCAGGGCCGTAGCTGGGGTCAGAGGGGACCCGGTGAAGGTTGTACCAGTGGGCCCTGTTTGAAATTGTTTAATTTGTATGTTCATTTATTTTAATTTATTTGTGCTATTTACACAATGTTTAAGTTTTTTTTTCAGGTTTAGGTGTCAAGGTACAGAAACTAAATAATTAAATGTAAAAAAGCACTGGATAGTCTTCATTTTAAAAATGAAATATACAATCAAACCTACATTTATTCAGACACCTTCAACATCTCTCACATTATAATAGTTTTGCTATATATATCAAAAATTATACCTGGTGTCTGAATACGTTTTGGTTTGACTGTTAAAACTACAAAGTAGTCAAGCAGTGAGTGATTTTCTTTCTTTCATTTTCTTGGATTAACATTACAGCCCTGAACACCAGAACACCAGAACACCGCGGTGCTGAATTGTGCTCTTTCACATCTTTTTCTTTGTTCAAACTGCGATTTGTATTTGTTCGTTCAAGTGCAGGAGGGACTTTGAGGAGAACTTTGCAGAAGAGAGCTCGGTTCAGTGTCGCTGTCCGTGATACGCGGCTCTCTCTCTCTCGTGCGCACCTAACATGGCACGCGCTACTCTGTTCAGCTTTTCCGTGTCTTGTGGATGCTTTAATGTTTAAATCGACAAGCGGTAAGGCTTAAAAACACCTGAAAAAGATAAGCTTTCGTGACGATGCGCAGCAGTGGCCCGTCAACTGTCCTGAGCATCTTTTTAGGCCTCAGCCAGTCGGTTATATAAAATATCAAGGTGAAAGTCATCATAGCTTGCTTAGTATAGACCCAGCTCCCAACTCAACTTTGAGAATAGATTAACGGCGATATTTTTTTTATCGCCCGATAAGAGTCTCGCGTTAATGCAGCACGTTAACGCCGATAACGGCCCACCACTAATATATATATATATATATTAGGGGTGTAACGATACGCGTATTCGTATTGAACCGTTCGGTACGACGCTTTCGGTTCGGTACGCGGTACGCATTATGTATACCGAACGGTTCGTTGGAGTATTTAATTATATTTGAAAAAAAAAAAAAAAAAAAAAGAGAGAGAGAAATATAATGATATGCGTTCAACAAGGTAGCCCAATAACCCAAACAACGTAACAGGCAACGCCCCTGACACTCCCGAAGAAGAAAAAAACACCATCTTATATGTTTATGTTAGGCTACTCAGCAGGCGCTCGCTCACTCAGTACGCGCTGAAGGCTCGTTGCAAAATAGCCAATGCGTTTAACAGACTAGAAATGAGAAGATCCTCCAATAACCAACAGGTCTGGTGTTTGGGTGCACTTTGGATTCCCTTTAAGCTATAATGGTGATGGCAAGAGAGTGGTGGATAAAAAAACAACGGTATGTCGCATCTGCAACATGACAGGGTACACCAGCGGGAATACAAAAAAAAAAAAAAAAAAACACCAGCGGGAATATCTGGGATATATGCGTCAGTACTATCTGGGAAAAGACGAAAAAAAAGGAGAAACATGCACGCAGCAAACTATCCCTGCAGCATTTAGACACTATAGCTTACAGGGAATCCAACCCAAACACCAGACCTGTTGGTTATTTTAGGATCTTATATTTCTGGTCTGTTAAATGCATTCGACATTTTGCAACGAGCCTTCAGCGCGTGCTGAGTGAGCGAGCGCCTTAGGGGCCGTTCACATATCGTGCCTAAAAACGCATGGAAAACGCTAAGCGCGTCTTTCTCCTCCTTTCCAAAGCGCTCGGGCAGAAGCACTCATGAGGCGTCTGTCTTTGCTAAGCAACAATGACGTGCTCTCTCCATGAGACGCGGAAATTTCAGCGAAGGATAAATGGATTTGCAGCTCTAAAAATCGCTTGCAGTAGCTCTGCTACTAAATTTATTTCAAAATTGCAATCCATGTACAACTATGATCAGCTGATCCTTCATCTTGGCTGAGCTCTCAACGTTGTTACGGGAAAGGATGAAGCTGATTGGTTGGTTCTTGTCACATGACCCGCGGTGCGCTTGCGGCATTCTGAAAAGTTGAGATGTTTTTACATTTTGCTGTATCTAAAACGTATCGAACCGAACCGAACCGAACCGTGACATCAGTGTATCGTATCGAACCGAACCGTGAATTTTGTGAACCGTTACACCCCTAATATATATATATATATATATATATATATATATATATATATATATATGAAGAGTTCAGATGCAAAAACCTCTAAATGCCATCTGAAATTTTCATCTAAAATTAGGATTTTTATCAAGCGCCTATGCTTAGGTTGAGTCATTTTACTGTAATGGCAATGTGCAGGTCCTTTTCCAGGCTATTAAAGTGAAATAACTGAACATAAATATAGGAGCCTGAAAAAATTCCTAATTTCAGATGAAAATTTCAGATGGCATTTAGAGGCTTTTGCATCTGAACTCTTCATATATATATATATATATATATATATATATATATATATATATATATATATATATATATATATATATATATATTATTATTATTATTATTATTAATGCTGTATTTTATTTTAAAGTACAGCCAAGGCCTATAGAAAACAATTTTTGAAAATAGATTGGTGCCATCTGGTGGACAAATTAAGCATTTTTATCATGCAATAGCACATTTTTACCACTATAGAAAATTTACAGCTCTCTGTAGAAAGGCTTGTGAATTCTAGTGATTTTTGTACATATTTGCCTATTCATTTCAGGTTGTGGATTTTAATATATAATCACAGATTCCCAAAGACTATTTTTGTCAAGTTTTTGTTTTTGTTTGGTTGGTTTAAATGTTCATTTCAAGTGCCAGTTTTACTTATACAGTCAAACCTGAACATTGCACTAGAAAGAGAACAAATGGAAAGCATTTTGTTACCCATTGTTTTAATTCTAACTTAATACAAAAATTACATTATTTCAATCATAACATATTTTTATTGACCTTTTATTATAAACATCTCCATTAAAATTATTTTTTGCAATTCAATGAACAGTAACTCTTCAAAATTGCCAACAGCAATTATGAACAAAAAACAAAAATAACAGCAAACGTATAATAATTTTCAAATAGTACGTGTAAATGGAAATAGAAAAATAAAAAAAGTGTCACGCTGGGCATGGGTCGCTCGAATAGGCCTGGAGGTTACTAGGGAAGAATTCCATCCTTTGACCTTACTCTGTTTGTGCGTGTGCGCGCACGTGCTTGTGTGTGTGTGTTTGTGTGTGTTCAAGAGAGAGACATGGTGTGTGTGACTTTTGCATTTTGGATCCAATGTCTCCCCTTTATTTGATTCATTGATTTTATTTCACATATTCTCACATTTCTCTGTTACAGTTTCACCAGTCTATTTCCCTATGTGTTTGAGTGTGTGTGTGAGTGTCTGTGTGTTTGTGTAAGTGTGTGATTGTGTATATTTTGCAACCTTGATGGCTTACAGCCTCATGCTTTCATTGCTGTGCACTTTATTTCTTACATTGATGAATAATTGCTTTTATTTCACACATTTCCCAAAATTAGCTTTTGCAATGACACACTTTCATTTGTGTGTGCGTGTGTTTTTGTGTGTATAAGTGTGTGTGTGAATTTTTTGTCTGTTTTGCACTCTTGATGTTTTAGAGATTCACCCCTTCACTGTTGTGTGCTTTTTTTCTGCATCATGGCTGATTTGTAGATTGTACACACAAAAACAAAACTCAGTATTTTCATATTTTCGCCAATTTCCCATTCATTTCCTATGGCGGGTCATTTTTGACCCGAAGACCCTGAGTGTGACCATTTTTTATGACCACATAAGACTTTTCGAATCCTGTCCCCAATTTAAGTGATTTTAAAGGGAGCCTTCATTACTTGCTTTTAGTGTTGGGCGAAAGCATATGGCCTAAAAAAAAAAAATCAGATTTATGATTTAAATCAATTTTAAAATCAATATTCAGATGACAAAGAAATTTTTCAAAACAAGTTTTAATATAGTTATAAACTTATAACTGAGACAAGATGATAAAAAACTGTTATGTTATTACCTTAATGCTGGAAAGACCTTTATTCTATTTTAATCAGTAAAAATAATCAATAAAAGAAACAGACAAACTCATATAGCCTTTAACATCCCGGTCGACTATTGCAGTCATTTTGACATGATCAAGCCATATAGCTAAATATGTTTAACATGAATTCTATGTTTAACATTCAAACAAACCAATGTAAATTACAAATTCGAGTTAATTGATAAAATCGATTTATCACACAGCCCTACTTGCTTTCATATTATTTAATGAAAAAAAAAAGAAAAAATGCAGCTGCATTTAAATACACTCCACGTGTGATGGTAGATGTGCAGCTTTTATTCTTATTTATTTTATCTTCATTACAAATCTTGTTTGGATTCATTTTAGAAAATTGCATGTAAAAAATCATTTTCGTTGTAATGCAAAATGTGAATTAATATTCATATGCAAATATTTGTGCAAAAATTATTAATTCGCATTAATGACAGGGCGCATTAATATTCAACATTCAACAGTCTGTGAATGTTGCATTTCTCTGTCGGAGAGAGCCAGCACTGTGAATTTCATCTTACAGCAGACAAGAAAACATTTGTTTATTAATAAATAATTAAAATGTCATTTTTCACAATTATTAGGCTACTTCTGCATGAACTTTGTGGCAAACTTAATGCATGTGCTTGAGCGCGGAATATATTAAGATTTGATTATGTAAATTTAATATAAACCTCTGATTAGTTGAATATAACAATATAAGATGGCACGATGTATGGCGACACACTACGAGCCTCTCTCACGCTGCACTTAGTGTTAGTTTTAATTTTATTTATTAATTTGATAATACAGCCTATGTCCTCCTCTATTACTTATGATCGACAGACTTTATTGGACATTAGGCAAAATGTTCCAAAACTGTATTTAACATCTAGGATACCTGTGGATATTAACAAAAGATCAGAAAACTGGCGCTCTGGAAATCAAAGGCGATATATGCGAAAGAGAGGAAGACGCGGGGGACTGCTGGTGAGGCTACGGAATCGACCTACACGGCCTCCAATACCAAGCATGCTGCTGGCAAATATCCAATCTATCAGCAATAAGATGGATGAGCTTCGCTGCCGTGTTAGTGTCCAGCGAGATCTGGGAAATTGCTGTGTGTTCTGTTTTACTGAGACATGGCTAACATCGGATTATCCTGACAGTGCTGTACACTTGGATGGTTTCTCTGTATTACGTTCGGACCGAGCTAAGGACACGACCGGTAAATCGAAAGGTGGGGGTGTGTGTTTTTTGGTAAACAACTCGTGGTGCACTGACGCGGAAGTGATCTCTAACTCCTGTTCACCGGTCCTTGAACAGCTTACCATCAAATGTCGGCCGTTTTATGCACCATGAGAATTTCCATCAGTTTTACTCACTGCAGTTTACATACCTCCCCAAGCTAACGCCAAGGCAGCTTTGGATGAGCTCTGTGACGCTGTTAACAGGTGTGTGAGGCTGCATCCGCAAGCTCTCTCCATAGTAGCCGGGGACTTTAATCATTGTAATTTGAAGTCAGTGCTACCGAAATATTATCAACACGTCAGCTGTGTAACCAGAGGCAACAAAACTCTTGACCACTATTATTCAACCATCAAGGGAGCTTATAAATCTATCCCCCGGCCGTACTTTGGGAAATCAGATCATTCCTCTGTACTACTGCTCCCCATGTACAAGCAAGAGATAAAAAGGGAGAAACCCACGGTGAGGACAGTACAGCGCTGGACTGCTGAAGGTGAGCTTATGTTGCAAGATTGTTTTGATTCTACTGACTGGTCAGTTTTTAGTGATTCTGCTACCTTGCATGAGTACACTGAAGCAGTTACGGATTATGTTAAATTCTGTGTGGACAGTTGTATTCCCACACATACTTTCTGTGTTTACCCTAATGAAAAACCGTGGGTAAACAAAAATGTTTGCGCGAAATTGCATGAGAGGACAGTTGCTTTTAAATCCGGGGATGATGCTCGTTACAAGAGCGCGAGATACGAGCTTAGGAATGCAATTAAATCTGCTACAAAACTACATCGGGAGAAGATAGAGCGATATTGTTCTGAAGGGGACTCTAGGCGTGTTTGGCAAGGCCTACAAGTGGTCACCAGCTATAAGGCCAAACCTAGCGGCGTCATAACCAGCTCTACTTCTTTCCCAAATGACCTGAACAACTTTTATGCTCGTTTTGATTGCGCTGCTGAGGCATTGACGCGGGGAACATCTCCAACTGGGGATGTGCATGTTAAAGTACCTTCATATGGGAACATACACACAGACATATCATCTCCCAATGGGGTTACCCTTGGCAGTCAAACATATCAGGTCTCAGTTGCCGATACTTGTAAAGTTTTTAAAGCTGTGAAAATTGGGAAGGCTGCTGGGCCTGATGGCATTACTCCGCGTGTCTTAAGGACATGTTGTAGTCAACTTGCATCTGTTTTTACTGATATCTATAACCTGTCACTCTCTTTTTGTATGGTTCCGAATTGTTTAAAAAAATCTATAATAATTCCTGTGCCTAAGAAAACAACTGCCACCTGTATGAATGATTTTAGACCTGTAGCCTTGACTTCTGCGATAATGAAGTGCTTTGAACTGCTTGTGAAATCATATATTAACAACTGCATTCCTGTCTTCACGGATCCATTACAATTTGCATATAGATCAAATAGAGCTGTGGACGATGCTGTATCATTGGTTTTACATTCTGCACTTTAACATCTAGAGGGTAGGGGATACGTATGTCAGGATGCTGTTTGTTGATTATAGCAGTGCCTTCAATACCATCAGACCTTCCATTTTAATACCTAAGCTGTTAGACCTGGGCCTCTGTACTTCCATCTGCAGGTGGATACAGGACTTTCTAACAGGCCGTTCTCAGACAGTTAGAGTAGGCACTACATACTCAGCCCCAATAGTGTTAAATACCGGAGCACCTCAAGGTTGCTGTCTTAGTCCTTTATTATATAGTCTGTATACTTATGACTGTATTGCAAAATATCTCACAAATAGTATTGTGAAATTTGCAGACGATACTACAGTGGTAGGACTTATTGACAGAACACACAGAAGTGGTGTGCACATCACATGAACCCAAATTTGGGCCAGGTGCAAGACAACTGGATATGCAATCAATAAATACAAAAATGCAGTCTGCACACTGAAAAATACTGCTCCATACAAAAGTGTATTTAATTATTTACAAGGCAACGTTTCGACCCTCAGGTCTTCATCAGGCACAATCTCAATAAGTGAGGAACACCTTTAAATACATAACAGGTGCTCACCTTAATTAGACTTCCTCACTTAGAAGTCATGTGACAGAAACAAATCATGTGACAGAAACAAATCATATGACAAACACTCAAAAAACAACATCAAATAACTTGAAAATCATATAACAAACACTCAAAATGCAGCATCAAATAACTTGAAAAAAACAAACGTATGAAAATATTTATAGAAATGGCTTGATATCAAAATCCTCATTCAACCCTAATGGTGACAAAGTATTTAGAGAATAAATCCAAAAACATTCTCTCTGTAATAATTTCTTCTCATAGTCTCCACCTCTTGATGGTTTAGTTACCTTTTCTATACCGATGTACTTTAACACACTGACATTATGACCCATTTGCCTAAAATGAGACGCAATGGGACTGCGCATATCACCGGTCCTGATGTTGCTGCGATGTTCACAAATACGAATACGTAATTGTCTGGATGTTTTACCCACGTAGGCAAGACCACACGGGCAGCGAATTAAATAAATAACATGGGTTGAAGCACATGTGATAGTGCCTCGTATCGGAATGTCGCGACCAGTGCGTGGATGACTAAAAGAATTACATTTGTGTGTGAAAGCGCACTGAGCACAATTGCCACACCTGTAGTTACCTGGAGGAAGAGATGGAATACCTTTCATGCGTGCAGGATATTCAGATTTTACCAACCAATCACGGAGGTTATTTTGACGTTTAAAAACTAATTTAGGACTGTTTTTAAAAACGCCAGACAAACTAGGATCACTAGAAATAATATGCCAGTGTTTTTTTAAAATTCTACGAAACTCCGCACCCAAAGATGAGTACTTCGTTGTGCAAATGGGAGCATTGAAGGCCTGCGTTTTGTTGTTACTTTTGTTTTGTAAACACTGCATTTGAGATGTATCATTCAACTTCTGTTTGGCATTTTTTATCCATTCCATACGGTAACCACGATTCAGAAATCTTTTAGTTAACTGATTAGATTGGTAAGTGTAAGATTCATCCGTGCTGCACAGTCTACGCACACGTTTAAACTGACTGATAGGCAAACTCTTAACTAAAGGTCTAGGATGGAAACTATCCCCTCTCAAAATGGTATTTCGATCCGTAGGTTTACGATATAGATCGGTATGAAGTTTGCCGTCACATTTGTATACTCTAACATCAAGAAAACTGATGCTAACAGAGTCATATTCCATAGTAAAATTCACATGCTCATTCCTTGAATTAAGATAATTTAGAAATAACATCATCTCTGCAGGTGTAGCCTTGGTAATCATAAAAATGTCATCAATATACCGTTTGTAGAACAAAATCTTAGGAAAAAAGAAATTTGACTCATTCAAAATAAAATCATTTTCAAAAATTCCCATATACAAGCAAGCATAGTTTGGTGCCATTTTACTACCCATTGCAGTACCTTTGATTTGTAAATAAAAATCGTCCTGAAAACGAAAAAAGTTCTTAGTTAAGACAATGTTCGCTAAGTCCAATAAACATGCTGTGCTGGGTTTTTCATCTGCAGGTCTTTTTGTTAGAAATTGTTCTAAAGCACCTAAACCATCAATGTGAGGAATATTTGTGTATAAGCTCTGAACATCAAAGGTGGCCAAGAGCACATCATCTATAGCAAAATCAACACAAAATAGTGATTCAATAAAATCCATAGAGTCTCTGACATAGGAAGACAACATTGGTACAAAAGGTTTTATAAAATAATCCACATAAGAGGAGATGTTTTCAGTAAGACTACCAATGCCACTCACTATTGGACGGCCTTTTAAAGGGGTGTCTAATCCTTTGTGAACCTTAGGCAGAGTATATATAATGGGTATTATTGGAAAGTCTACCTTAAGGAAATTATATTCATTTTTGCTAAACTCCCCATTCTCAAAATGGGATAACAACTTGGAGTCAATGCAGGTTTTAAATTTATTGGTAGGATCAGCAGGTAAAGATTGATAAAAAATATGATCATTCAATTGTCTACGAATCTCTTGTTCATAATCCGAAGCACGTTGAAGTACAATCGCGCCACCCTTATCTGCAGGACGCACTATCACCGTATTATCTTTGCCAAGATCAAGTAAAGCATCCCTCTCCTTTTTCGACAAGTTGTTGTAAACCTTGTATACTGCCTTTTGTTCTTAAGAGCAGTCTTTACATCACATTCCACAAGTCTACAATAGGTATCAAGGGATGAATTCCTATTCTTAGGTGGAATAAAAGTAGACTTTCTTTTAAAAGGGAGACGAGTGGTGGACTGTTCAATAGTGATGCTGTCCTGTGTGGTAGCAGATGATACTTCGTTAGAAGGAAGCGACTGTTCATTCGTGCCAAAGAATTCGCGAAGTCTCAAAGTTCTAAAAAATTTCAATTTCAAAGTCTCAAATCTCAAAGTCAATTATAGTATCAAAATCATTAGCCTCAGTGGTGGGAACAAAAGAAAGACCCTTACTCAAAGCAGAAATGCAAGAGCTAGAAAGAGACTTATCTGAAAAGTTCATCAGTGTGTCCCCTGGTTGCTCCTTGTCATCCGTGGAGGTAGAGAGAAGTGTTTTTCTCTTGCCCCTTCTGCACCTCTTCTTGGTCGATTTAATCTTCGATCTATACGTTGATTGTCGGGCTGGGTACGGCCCAAAAAAGTGGAGCCATTTCGCCATCGTACAACAGAATCTGAGTCAGAATCACAAGAGGTAGAAGAAGCCAGGGATCTATTACCATGTTGTTGGCGTGTGCGAAAACCAGCAGTAGCCGCCCGATTCCGATGGAACATATTAGATTCAGGTTTTCCGTCCTTCCAAAAATAGATCTTGCCTTGTTGGTAATCAGCATTGTCTCTCGCAAACTTAGTACGTTTAATTGCTCTAATCTCTTTAGATATCTCAGCACGTTGACGTTCCAAGTCTTTTTTAAACTCAGTAAGCTTACTTTTAGTCACCATTTCACCGAGTTGAATCTCCATTTTCTTAGTCTCCAATTTTGTAGACTCAAGTTGTTTGGTGATCTCTGTAATTCCTCACATTGATGGTTTAGGTGCTTTAGAACAATTTCTAACAAAAAGACCTGCAGATGAAAAACCCAGCACAGCATGTTTATTGGACTTAGCGAACATTGTCTTAACTAAGAACTTTTTTCGTTTTCAGGACGATTTTTATTTACAAATCAAAGGTACTGCAATGGGTAGTAAAATGGCACCAAACTATGCTTGCTTGTATATGGGAATTTTTGAAAATGATTTTATTTTGAATGAGTCAAATTTCTTTTTTCCTAAGATTTTGTTCTACAAACGGTATATTGATGACATTTTTATGATTACCAAGGCTACACCTGCAGAGATGATGTTATTTCTAAATTATCTTAATTCAAGGAATGAGCATGTGAATTTTACTATGGAATATGACTCTGTTAGCATCAGTTTTCTTGATGTTAGAGTATACAAATGTGACGGCAAACTTCATACCGATCTATATCGTAAACCTACGGATCGAAATACCATTTTGAGAGGGGATAGTTTCCATCCTAGACCTTTAGTTAAGAGTTTGCCTATCAGTCAGTTTAAACGTGTGCGTAGACTGTGCAGCACGGATGAATCTTACACTTACCAATCTAATCAGTTAACTAAAAGATTTCTGAATCGTGGTTACCGTATGGAATGGATAAAAAATGCCAAACAGAAGTTGAATGATACATCTCAAATGCAGTGTTTACAAAACAAAAGTAACAACAAAACGCAGGCCTTCAATGCTCCCATTTGCACAACGAAGTACTCATCTTTGGGTGCGGAGTTTCGTAGAATTTTAAAAAAACACTGGCATATTATTTCTAGTGATCCTAGTTTGTCTGGCGTTTTTAAAAACAGTCCTAAATTAGTTTTTAAACGTCAAAATAACCTCCGTGATTGGTTGGTAAAATCTGAATATCCTGCACGCATGAAAGGTATTCCATCTCTTCCTCCAGGTAACTACAGGTGTGGCAATTGTGCTCAGTGCGCTTTCACACACAAATGTAATTCTTTTAGTCATCCACGCACTGGTCGCGACATTCCGATACGAGGCACTATCACATGTGCTTCAACCCATGTTATTTATTTAATTCGCTGCCCGTGTGGTCTTGCCTACGTGGGTAAAACATCCAGACAATTACGTATTCGTATTTGTGAACATCGCAGCAACATCAGGACCGGTGATATGCGCAGTCCCATTGCGTCTCATTTTAGGCAAATGGGTCATAATGTCAGTGTGTTAAAGTACATCGGTATAGAAAAGGTAACTAAACCATCAAGAGGTGGAGACTATGAGAAGAAATTATTACAGAGAGAATGTTTTTGGATTTATTCTCTAAATACTTTGTCACCATTAGGGTTGAATGAGGATTTTGATATCAAGCCATTTCTATAAATATTTTCATATGTTTGTTTTTTTCAAGTTATTTGATGCTGCATTTTGAGTGTTTGTTATATGATTTTCAAGTTATTTGATGTTGTTTTTTGAGTGTTTGTCATATGATTTGTTTCTGTCACATGATTTGTTTCTGTCACATGACTTCTAAGTGAGGAAGTCTAATTAAGGTGAGCACCTGTTATGTATTTAAAGGTGTTCCTCACTTATTGAGATTGTGCCTGATGAAGACCTGAGGGTCGAAACGTTGCCTTGTAAATAATTAAATACACTTTTGTATGGAGCAGTATTTTTCAGTGTGCAGACTGCATTTTAGGACTTATTGACAACAATAATGAAACTGCCTATAGGGATGAGGTGAGTAATTTGATCATGTGGTGCCGAAGAAATAATTTGTCCCTGAATGTGGGGAAAACTAAGGAGGTCATCATAGATTTTAGAAGTAATAAACCCACACATACACCTGTCTACATCAATAACTCTGCAGTTGAAATTGTTAATACTTTTAAGTTTTTAGGCATTCATATTTCAGACTCCCTTTCATGGTCTTTCCACATTACCTGTGCGATTAAGAAGGCTCACCAGAGGCTTTACTTCTTGAGGTGTCTTAAGAAATATGGTATGTCTCTAAATATTTTAAAGAAATTTTACCGTTGTACAATTGAGAGTATACTGACAGGTAATATTACAGTGTGGTTTGGAAGGGCTACTTCAAGTGAATTGAATCTTCTGACAAAGGTGGTTAAAACTGCATCAAAAATTATTGGGGTTCCACTGGAATCACTACAGGATATTAATTGGAAACGCAGCACTGTGAAGGCACTGAGAATTATATAGGATGTTAGTCATCCGGCACATAGTCTCTTCTCCCAACTCCCATCAGGGAGACGTTGGCAGAGCATCCCAACACGTACGTCACGTTTTAGGGACAGTTTTTATCCACAGGCTGTAAGGATACTGAACGATAGTGTAAGAGCAAGGAGGGCTGAGGTTTGAGCGTATGTTTTTAAAAAAAAAATTTTTATTCTATTCTATTCTATCTTATTTATTGACTGGTGCTGAAAGAGTGCTGAGGCACATTGTATTTCATTGCTGTGGTACTCTGTACGAATTTGCATATGACAATAAAACTGAAACTGAACTAACAAATGGACGACTAGAACTAGAAAAATCTTACGTAGGGACAGACCATTTTTTTGTCTTAACCAAAACAACAGTCCTATATAAACCGGTCCAGCAACTTTAAAAGCCTCATAAGACACTGTCCATATGAAAGAGCAATTCACAACTTTATCTCGACCCCCACAAGCCACACATAACTAACCCCAAAAACCCAACCCCCTCCAGCTGAACAGAATTCGGTCTGTGTTTTGGCTCTGAGGAAAGGTGTGTTACTGGGCTGAAAAATGCCTGCACTCAGCAGCACTACTCTTTGTATTCATTATATTCTCGCAGCCCACATTATTATTTTCATAAGACCATAATGATAATAACAAATCATCAATTAATAATAAATCATTATTTTACAAAAATCATTGTTATTTGTGATCGTGGAAGTTTGCGGAAACCTTTAAGACCAAGCGGAATCCTCTGTTCCCGCCTCACAGCACGTGGGTCTCCAAGGCTTCACTGTCTGCGGTTCGACTTTACTGAATCAGATTGAGGCGAATACAACTTATTGATCATGACCTCAACATTTAGCAAGCAGGAAAACATTAATTCTACCTGAAGGAAGACATGTTTTATTGAGCTAATGATGTTAAATAGAGAGAGAGAGAGAGAACCAGTATAAGGCTATTCTTAAACTTGGAGCTCATTATATTGAAGTACAAAACCAAACACCAGAAATGTTATGCATTTTATGAATAATGAAATGTTATAAAAAGTATGCATTTTATTTATTCACATGCAGTATGGTTGTTGGTATTTAGCCGTTAAAACCTATTTTTAAACTTGAATTTAAATACTATTAAACTAACTTTTAAATATCAAGGAGTTTATAAATTAAAAATGGTAAAATGTCACAGTGCATGTTAATTAGCCTAAATGAACTTGTGTTAATATAATTCGATTTTTTACATGAAAAACTCCTGTATAAAATGGGACAGGAACCTTTATATCAAACATTTAAAATCTTCCACAGCTGAGCAACGAGAGAGGGGGATCTGCGCCAGAGGGTGTGAAGTGAATGCAATGAACGAAGTCATTTTCAGATGCAATGAAAAAAACAAAACAAAAAAATAGCCTAGATTAGGCCCATGCAGGCTCTGCTCTGAAGTATATAATACTTATAATTACTGTTAACCCAGAGTAACACATTTTAACGGATCAATCGCCTTTTTTCATTTGCTGCATGTTTTCTAAAAAACACGCTAGAAAATAAATTAAGTTTGTGAGAGAAAAAAAAAATTAATCGTGTATAGGTTTAATTTTAATGTATTAATTACCTATTTTCGTTTGCTTTTTTTTTTTTTGGCATTGGATTTTAGAGCATAACAACTGAGGGTTTATGAAAACTTTGGCCAATAAATCATTTTTTTTTTTTTTTTAACAATGGAACTTAAAGTTGTGAACTAAAATATTATTTCAACCATACAGCATGTGAATAAATAAAATGCATACTTTACATAAAATTTCATTATTCATAAAATGCATAACATTTCTGGTGTTTGGATTTGTACTTCAATACAATGAGCTCCAAGTTTAAGAATAGCCCTAGACTAGGTTCTCTCTCTCTCTCTCTCTCTCTCTCTCTCTCTCTCTCTCTATTTAACAGCATTAGCTCAATGAAATACGTCTTCCTTCAGGTAGAATTAATGTTTTCCTGCCTTGCTAATCATGAAAATAAAATAAACATACAGAATACATGGATGGGAATTTAATGTGAGTGGGTATGTATGAAGTAATGTATGAAATGGGGTGGCGTACAAGTAGGCTACTGACCAGGTTTGCAAATGAGAAGGAAGCTGAGGTTGCATGTCGTCATCAGACACTAGGACAGGAGGATAAACGGGCTGCATTTCATTGGACATTCCATCCATATAGACGGTCTGGAAACGTCATGCTTAAGTTTAGTCAAACTCCATGCTGCTCAAACATCATTTACAGGGAATAATACTCAAAGCGGCCGTACTTTTTCTCTTCACTGGAATCCATTAAATCCGAAACATGCAACAGTAAACCTTCCACGCAAACTTTGATGACGAGCCTCTCTCAGGTACGTCACATCTTCTTTATATCCTCTATTCTTCCGCTGTTAACTGAAAACTCCGCCTAAATCATTTCAATTGGAAACGAAAGTAAACTAAAAGGTACATTGGCCGAAGTTTCCACTGCCACACTCTCCCTCCCTTGAAGAAAACAACCCATAGTTGTTTAAAAGAAAGAATTTATTCGATACCTAGAAATTCTTGTTCCTCATCAGAAGCTTCTTGAAACAGGTCAAGGAGTTTTTGGGTTTCCTGGGAGTCTAATTCCTCGGCTGTTGGAAAACACATTTTTTAATTACAGACATGTGCTGTACGGATATCTTCTCCGGTGTCTTCCAGGGCTATTTTATAGTTCAGAGGACCCAGCTGCTTCAGAATACGGTAAGGTTCCTTCCACTTTGGGGCTAGTTTTGCACTAAAATTATGTTGTGCACTGGACTGTGGGAAGTTTCGTAACCATACACGATCCTTGTTCTTAAATGTTAAATCTCTTCTATTTTTGTTGTAATTTCTCAGTTGTCTCAATTTTGCTTTCCTACTGTTTTCTTTGGCTTGGGCTTGTAAGTGATGAAGATGATGGACCACATCGTAGGAAGCAGCGTCTGGGGTTAAATTAGCCCCATGGAGCATCTTGTCCATTGAACCCTGAAGTTTTCTGCCAAGCTATAGCTCTGCTGGGGACAGTCCAGTGGTTTCTTGTATGGCTGAATTTATGGCGAATCGAAACTCAGGTAAGAACTGGTTTCACTTCTTGTGATTTTCATCCACATAAGCTGAAATCATATTCTTGAGGGTCCGACTTACTCTTTCAGTCATGTTGGTTTGCGGATGGTAGGCTGTAGTCAGTTTGGGAGTAATTTGCCAATTCTCACACAGTTCTTTGAACACAGAGGAGACAAACTGAACACCCCTGTCTGAGAGGAGATAATCTGGAACACCCCATCGAGTCAGAACTTCTTTTCTGAAGATAGAGGCAATATTCTGGGCAGTGGATTTGCGCATGGGGAACAACTCAATCCATCGGGAATAATAATCAACAAACACAAGCAGGTATTCATTCTGGTTTGTACTTCTTGGTAGTGGTCCCATGATGTCAACTCCCAGCATTTGGTTTGGGTGAGTGATAGTGGTTTGCTGCAGTTTCCCAGCCGGCTTTTGATTGTCATGTTTTATTATTTTACATTTCACACAGGTTTTCACATGATGTTTCACGTCAGACCGTCGTCGTTTGTATGTTTTGTAGATTCCTCCATGGCCACTGAGAGGACTGGAGTGGTAGTGCTGCAACAGACAGGGTCGAAGACTACTGGGTACATACACTCGGTAGTGCAACTGGTTATTTGGTGGGTACGTTTTCTGATATAATTTGTCCTCAACAACTTCATATTGGTCCATCAAACTGGCACGGTTCTCTGCAACTGCTTGCAATAGTTTTGTAACCTCAGGATCTTTGTGCTGTTCCTCCCACAGGACAACATCTGAGAATGGCATGTCTGACTCCTTGTGGCTGGTGTACAGACTGCAGCTCGAGATTGGGGAGGACCTAGATAACGCATCTGGGGCTACATTGAGTTTCCCTTTTCGGTACTCAATGATAAAATCTAATTTTTGCAGGCGCAGGACCCAACGGATGAGTCGGCTGGTGGTTTTGGGAGAACCCATGACCCATTGTAGTGCAGAGTGGTCAGTGACAACTATGAAGAGTTTGTGTTCCAGGTAGTGTTGCCATTTTTCCAAAGCCCATATGACTGCCAGACATTCTTTTTCCGTTGCTGTATAATTAACCCCTTACTAGTAACCCCCCTTTTTTGGCATGGAGACCGAAATTACATACCCAAAATAAAAAGGTTTCTGCTCATGATTCTTTCTGACTAGATAAATAATCAACCTTTGTTCACAAAGCTGACACTTTAAAGTTTACTGTTCAGGAATCAGAATCACTCAGACTGTTATGATAATAGAGATATATAAGCTCAAACATAAAAACAAAAATAAAAATATTAAAAACATATGTTTTAAATGTATTTAAAAAAATGTTGATGTAGGAAATGAGTTTGAAAACACAGTGTAGCTAAGGCCACAAGTCTTCCAAGACTTCATAAAAAATTTCATAATCGAATCTGTAAAACTGTGAATTTTATGAAATATTTTCTAAGGCCATGTCATGTGTGTTTTTAGAGAAGGCTAATCAGATTGATTTATGGCCCTTGTCATCTCTGTAAGATCTCACATGTAAACTTTCCTGTGCTCTTTGTGTATGTTTCACTGTTGAAAACTGCCCGAATCATGATTGTATTGTTCTCACCAAACGGTTCTTTCACACCTCCGCCAAGTATGACACATTATCCGCATTATTCTTTTATCATTATTCTTTTGTTTTTATTCCACCTTTATTAGCCTTGATTGTGGTTTTTCAGGCTTTACAAAGCAACAAAGCAGCGATCTCACTTCAGTCTCTCTTTGCATTTAGCCCTTATTTATCAAAAGTCTTACTATAAAAATACAACAAAACATTTTCTTACGACCTTACGTGAATTATTGAGACAAAAATGCATTATGAAGAAGAAAAGCACCTGCTATTAGTAGCATTGGTGCTAACGTTAGCATCAAGCTACATCTGACAATTTATGAAATTATTAGTACACTTTTACTCAAAACTCACTTTAAACCCCGATCGAGTGTTTATAATAACTTCCTTTAGCGATCAGGGGTGGAATTTGGTCGTTTACTGTTGTAAAAATATGTTATTTGTAGCCTTTTTCATCGCTGCACAAGTTAGCATTTCCGATGTACATTTTCGATTTTTTTTATAAAAACGCCCCAGATCTCAAGAAATTCTCATACCAAGCTTTACTATCGTAATCGCGGCTTTATTATTCGGATATTTTGTGTGTACAGAGGTGTTTCAGTGTTGTTTTGGCCAGATAACTACCAGGAAGTGTGCAGGAAGCATGTGACACGATGGGGCGGTGTCCAGATATGAAACTCTAAGATTGATGTTTGAAAGACCCAATCAGAGTCTGAGTAAGACAGTGATGTTTAATGTGCTGTGAAAGTGAAACAATAATAAACTGGGGCCGTCAGCGATGTTTGCACGCAAAGGGGTTAAGTTCAGCTCCTGTTAAGGTTCTACTCACATAGGAAATGACCTCCTCTTTGCCCTGTTCTTTCCGTTGGGCCAGAATAGCACCCAAACCAGTGTCACTGGCATTGGTGTAAACAGTGAAGGGGAGCTGAAGATCTGGATGGCCAAGGATGGGTGGTGAAGTGAGGCACGACTTTAACTGCTCAAATGCTTGTTGGCATGTAGTTGTCCATTCAAACTGATGTGCTTTCTTTTTTAGTGAGTTGAGGGGTTCGGCTATCCTTGAAAAGTTCGGGTCAAACCGATGATACCACCCAGCCAGTCCAAGAAACCTTTGAACCTCCTTCAGGTTTCTAGGCGAGGGGTAGGAATGAATGGCCTCAGTCTTACATGGGTCTGCTGAGATGCCGTGAATGGTTACAACATGTCCTAAAAAGGTGATTTCTTGAAGACAGAACTTGCTCTTCTTCAAATTAATAGTTAGACCAGCAGTCTCCAATCTGTGGAGGACAGTCTGAAGGTCATGAAAGTGCTGAGTTATTGAAGGTGAGTGAATGATTATATCGTCTATGTAGACAAAGCATATTTTTCTCCTTAGTTCCCCCAGGACTGTTTCCATAAGTCTCTGGAAAGTGGCCAGAGCATTTTTGAGACCAAACGGCATAACATTAAACTGAAAGAGACCTGCAGGAGTGATGAAGGCAGTCTTGGCTTTGCTATTGGGATCCATTGCTACCTGCCAATAACCACTGTTGAGGTCAATAGTGGATAAAATAGCCTCTCCAGAGAGTGACCCCAAGATTTCTGTAATGTTTGGAAGAGGGTAAGCATCACTTTCAGTTACAGAATTAACCTTTCTGTAGTCCACACAGAATCTAAGTTTGCCATCCTTTTTGGGTACCAAGACCACTGGGGAGGCCCAACCAGAGTGGGATGGCTCAACAATTCCTTTCATCAACATCTCCTCAAGCTGTTCCTCCATGGAAAGTTGCTTAACAGGGGACAAACGGTATGGTTTTTGCTTAATGGGTACCTGACAAGTGGTATAAATCAGTGCGTCCAGTCCGGAGAGTACATACCTGAGGGTTGCTTTTCAGGATGTGGAGCAACTGTTGTTTACCATCTGGAGGTAAATGAGCTTCATTTACTGCATTTTCTATTAAAAAATTTTCGTCCATAAGGTCAGGTGGGTGTATTAACATTTGGGAAACTGGAGGTGGAACAGAACTCAACAGGGACAGATTCTGTGTTGATTTCTTCTGTTGCAGGTATTCACATTGGGGACTCACCATTGGCACACTGGCATTACCTGGTTGAAAGGGGTACTCTTTTGCAGGGGCAAACTTGAAAGAATATTTTTGATCTGAGACATTAAGTTGCATTCCACCAAAGAAAATAAAGTCCAATGCCAGGACTACAGCATAGGCGAGGGCTTGTGATGACAAAACAACAGCAGGTATAGTGAAGTCTTGGTCATGGAGTTGTATGGTGGTATTCATCCATCCTAATGGAATCTCTGCTTCTCCATTTGCTAGGTAGAGAGGACCACGAGATCATGAATGAAGCTGCTCTGCTGATGTGAGCGGTTTCATTAGACTTTCACGAATGAGTGTGTAACTTGCCCCAGTATCAACAATGGCTTTTCCAGTCCATGCAGCAATGCTAACGGGAACAACCAACTGCTGAGGTACTGCCGTGGGAGCATTAAGGTTTGTGGTGGTAGAGGCTTTCTTGTTTTTAATTGGAGGCTTCTGCATTTCTGTAGCAGTAACGGAGTTGTTAGGAAACTGACCCCTTGTCTGAGGAGATGAATAGGGGTGTTTACTGCTGGTAAATTGGTGTGCAGATGACTGAGGGGACTGTGGAGGAATATAGTGTGGACACTTGCCTGGAGGATGCTGTCCTCTGCATCTCCAGCACTGAACTGGGATTTTCTCAGCAGATTGGTTCGATGAGGGTCTTTTTGACGTGGGTGGATGTTTAGGGCCCATTCGACCTTCATATCGAAGCAGTTGCTCATAATCTTTTTCCAGTTGGGGTCCTAACCTGACTAATTCCTCTACAGTACTCACCCGACTACGCAATTGGCTGGCAAGGTAAGGCTTGATGTTTTTAAGGGTCATCTTCACAATTTCACACTCAGTTAGATATGCCTTCCATCTTTTGCAAAGGGCTCTGTAGGAGAAAGAAAAGTCTCTAATAGATTCTTTCTCACTTTGAATTTTTGTTCGGACCCATTCAGCCAGTTTATCATCATAATCTTCAGATAAGAATGCAGAAAGGAATGCAGCCTCAAACTCACTCCATGTGGATATGCTGGAACGTCTGACCTCCCACCGGTCACGAGCAGTTCCATGTAAAACAGTACGGAATGTGGCTAGGATATCTGTATCAGTGAGGGGATGAAGGGCCAAGAAATCCTGACATTTTGTTAAGTACAGTAGGGGGTCTGGGTCATCTGATGGTCTACCAAAAGTGGGAAAAGTTAATTTAATATGATCACTTTTTACGATAGGTGTGGGAAGAGGGGTTGAAGTTGAAGGAATTGCTGGAGTATACACAGATGGCGTAGTTGAAGTAATGGTGCTGGAAATTTGTGCTGCCAATTTTTGTTGTTCGTCAATTAGATTTTTTTAGATCCTGAAATCCTTTCTCCATCTCTTTTCTCAGCTCCTTTCTTGTCTTAACATGTGGATAACTGGTCATTTTGGGTGACAAATTTCTGAAGTTCTATAGTAACGTGATCATGGCTTGTTTGAAATGTGTGTTGAACAGCTTTGATGTCCTGTTGAACTTCTGACTGGAGTTGATCCACCATGAAACGCATCTCTGCCACCCAGGTAGATTCCATCTTTTGGGTTTCAGCTGTAATCATTTGCTTCATAGCTTTAATCAACTTGTCCGTTTCAGATTCCTCCTGTTGTTTGGTAGAGGTCAGTGAAGAGTGAAGACTTGACTCTTGTTATCCTCCACTTTTGCAGCGAGGTCAGCGAGTTGATTTTTGTTTTGGGTAGAAGTGGCTTTCATTTCTTGGTTAAGATCATTCACTGTCCTTTCTTGTCTTTTCATGAAGTCAAATAAATTTTCCCAGTTCCCTTGTACCTGATAAGTAAACTGTTGAATTTCTTTTCCAGGAGTTGGTGGAACGTTGGGTAGGTCATGCTGAGAACTTGAAAGAGATCCTCCTTCAGATGATGTGCATAGTTGCATGTTATCCACTGGGGGTGCCCAGGTGACTGTATGCACGGGAGTGCGGCCAGCCAGCACAGGAGAATCCATTAGCATACGGGACACAGGATGCATGGGGCTGAATGGAATAGGGGTGTTATTCACTGCAGAGACACCAGGTGGAGCTACTGGTGGCATCAGAGGTTGCACTGCTGGTGGCCATACAGGAGTTGAGATGTCTGGAGGTGATTCCATTTCAATAAAAGTGGATAGGGAAAGAGGGGGAGTCGCCATGTGTGTTGTGCTTGTGTGGGTGAAACAAATGTTGGGCAGGATATCAGTAAAATGTATATGTAAATCAATAATTGTGTTTGTCAGTAATTTTAAGCACCACACTTTTCACAAAACAGCAATTTTACAATTTACAGAAATGGCTAGAAAAGTAGTTAACAACAACTCTACTGAATCAATTAACGTTCACAGACACAATTTATACAAGTTCCACAAAAACTTTTACCATAGACAAAACAGCCTTGTTAAAACATTTCAATTCAAGGGTTCAATAATTCATAAACACTTTCAAAATTCAAATGTTCACAAAAAAAAAAACAATTTACCATAAGGTTTCAATAATTGCCCAACAAAACTTTTTAAGTTTATGTTTTTTCAAGTTTAGGTTTTCAAGTACCTGTTCGGGCACCACTCTGTAACGGTGGTGGCCGCCCTAGCTTAAATTTTTTAAAGAAAATGTTCGGGCGCCAGACAAATACAAGAAACAAGAAAAATCCTGTCAAATTATAAATTAACCCAGGATAGCAAAAACTAAGAAACCACCTGTTACAATAATAATAATAATAATAAACAGTCCAAGGAACATTTCATGAGAGAAATTAATTCCATAAGTCCATGAAAGAAAAAGAAAAAAGAAGTAAAATCCTCATGACAAAAGATCATATAAAAAAAAAACTAAGTTCACAGGTTTTTACTTTCCACACGTGAACTTAGCTTGCCGTGTAGAAAACCGCGGCATTCTATCATGTCCAAGTTCATTCATATAATGACCATAGAGAATGTTTAGCACCTCAGTATTTGAATGAGCTCCTTTTACATTATACTCCTCTACGTCCGCTACGTTCTCAAAACTCAGGCAATTTGATAATACCTAGAATATCAAAATCAACTGCGGGCGGCAGATCCTTTTCCTATTTGGCGCCTAAACTCTGGAATAACCTACCTAACATTGTTCGGGAGGCAGACACACTCTTGCAGTTTAAATCTAGATTAAAGACCCATCTCTTTAACCTGGCATACACATAACATACTAATATGCTTTTAATATCCAAATCCGTTAAAGGATTTTTAGGCTGCATTAATTAGGTAAACTGGAACCGGAACACTTCACATAACACCGTACTTTCTACATCATTAGAAGAATGGCATCTACGCTAATATTTGTCTGTTTCTCTCTTGTTCCGAGGTCACCGTGGCCACCAGATCCAGTCTGTATCCAGATCAGATGGTCACTGCAGTCGCCCGGATCCAGTACGTATCCAGACCAGATGGTGGATCAGCACCTAGAAAGGACCTCTACTGCCCTGAAAGACAGCGGAGACCAGGACAACTAGAGCCCCAGATACAGATGCCCTGAAAAGACCTTGTCTCAGAGGAGCACCAGGACAGGACCACAGGAAACAGATGATTCTTCTGCACAATCTGACTTTGCTGCAGCCTGGAATTGAACTACTGGTTTCGTCTGGTCAGAGGAGAACTGGCCCCCCAACTGAGCCTGGTTTCTCCCAAGGTTTTTTTTCTCCATTCTGTCACCGATGGAGTTTCGGTTCCTTGCCGCTGTCGCCTCTGGCTTGCTTAGTTGGGGTCACTTCATCTACAGCGATATCATTGACTTGATTGCAAATTAAAACAGACACTATTTCAACTGAACAGAGATGACATAACTGAATTCAATGATGAACTGCCTTTAACTATCATTTTGCATTATTGAGACACTGTTTTCCAAATGAATGTTGTTCAGTGCTTTGGCGCAATGTATTTTGTTTAAAGCACTATATAAATAAAGGTGATTGATTGATTGATTGATAGAGAGAGAAAAAAAAAAACATGAAATAAAACTGGTTCAGATTTAAGAAACAATAACAATAAATCAAACAACAGTCTTAGAGCAAAAATAACATTTGCATAATCATGAAAATAAATTAAAATAAACATACAGAATACACGGATGGGAATTTAACGTGAGTGGGTATGTGTGAAGTAATGTATGAAATGGGGTGGCGCACATATAGACGGTCTGGAAACGTCATGCTTAAGTTTAGTCAAACTCCATGCTGCTCAAACATCATTTACAGGGAATAATACTCAAAGCGGCCGTACTTTTTCTCTTCACTGGAATCCATTAAAGGGGGTGTGAAATGCTCGTTTTCACTCAATATCTTGTTAATCTTGAGTACCTATAGAGTAGTACTGCATCCTTCATAACTCCAAATAGTCTTTATTTTTATTATATTTATAAGAGAAAGATAGTCTGTACCGATTTTTCCCGGAAAAACACGAGCGCCTAGAGGCGTGACGTGTGGGCGGAGCTAAAGAATCACGAGCGCCAGTAGGCTTTTGCGTTGAGAGCGTTTGGAAGCGGTGACACAGATCCAGAGGCTGAAATTTAACAAGAGCAGCATCAGCAAAGGCGTCTCTATGTGGTATTTACTGAAACTGTATATATTTGCTTAGTGGTTTTGGAAAATGACTAAGTTCCACTTTATGTCGTCTTTTTTTTTTTTTTTTTTTTTTTTTAAGCTGTACATGTGGAAAGTGCAGTTTGATGACAACATCGCATGTTGTTTACTTGATGTGCTTACGCGCTGATAGCTAAGTTAACAACACAGAGATATTTGAAGCAGTTTTACTCACCGCATTTGGTTCCAATACACGATCGTGACCCTTTTTCGTTGGGACTGCATTATCCTTAAGAAATAAACGATGTGCAAATCCGGCGTCAAACTGGGCCTTGTTTGTAAAACAAGCATCTTCGAAATGAAGGGAACAAACAAAAACACTTGCACAACTCCGTTGATGCTCTGTAAAAATAAACTCCATCCACTGGTCCCTTAATGCTGTTTCTCTTTTGGTAATCTGTGCAGGGTTGTCTTGCCCTGGCAACCAAAAACGCACTTCTTTTGTGACTTTTTGCGACGCTCTCACTCTGATCAGCGAATGCCTGTGCCCAGCCTCTCAGTGCTCTGCTATATGGGAGCGCGCGCTCTTCCGGCAGAAGTGCCTTAGGACCCATATAAGGAAATTCCGCTCCATCTAACGTCACACAGAGCCATACTCGAAAAAAACTTTCCAAAACTTGTGACAAACCGGAAGAGGTTTTTTTTGGAACAAAAATACTCCTTCAAACGTACAACTTAATTTTTTAAAACTTTGTCCATGTTTAGCATGGGAATCCAACTCTTTAACAGTTTAAAAAACTCAGTATGCATCAAATAGCATTTCACCCCCCCCTTTAAATCCGAAACATGCAACAGTAAACCTTCCACGCAAACTTTGATGACGCGCCTCTCTCAGGTACGTCACATCTCCTTTATCCTCCATTCTTCGGCTGTTAATTGAAAACTCCGCCTAAATCATTTCAATTGGAAACGAAAGTAAACTAAAAGGTACGGTGGCCGAAGTTTTCCACTGCCACAAGGGGTTGGGTAATCATGCAGATACATTACATACTAAGGTATTCAGATTTGAAATAGAAACTCATGAGACATGTGGCTTTCAACCCATTACTTTTCTAGATTGCTCCAGGACTCATTTCATGTATTTTTATATCGAATAAAAAAATAATAAAGTGTGGTAAAAAAAAAAATTCAAGGCACTGCAATGTCTATAACTTTTAATATTTTTGAGCATTATCAAATCTAGTTGATAAAAAGTAAAGCCCAAAGTGTCTTCTTTCCAAAGACACCAAAATGATGTTTGTAACACACTGGAGTAGGAAACTGTTATAATTATAATTTAGGTAGAGCACTTTCAGCTGTGAGTCCCATTATGGGGGGGCTGGCTAACAGGTTAAAGTAGCCTTTTTTTCTCAGAAATTTTGTGTTGTGTATTTACATTTTTCTGATTATCAAATGAACGCTTAATACATTTATTTAATTTATCTTTTAATTACTGAAAATTAAGCAAACTTATTTTTTTAGGGGAAAATGGTATTTACTATTAAAATTAAATTATGGAAGAAATGTTGCGATTATTCCTTAAAAAAAATAATGTTTGTTTAATTTTAGTAGTATTAGCCGAAATTTAACTGGACTTTTATTTTGACAGGTTGCCTTACCTTTACAGTTTTGTGTATGTGATATGACACTAGCTTTACTCAAATCAAACAGTCGAATGCTAATGCAGTAACACTCAAAGCAGTTCTGGAGATTGTTCATGTGTTTATATCCTCATTTAGAGAGACAGCAGATGCTAAAATCACTGCGAGCATCATGTGCGCTTCAGTATGTGTGTAGTAAATTATAGTTATCGTTAAATATAGTTATAGTTAAATTATAATATCGGTTTTTGGTATTTTTTCGGCCAATTTTTCAGGAAGTGCGATCGCGTGCACAGACTCTGTAAACATTCGCTATCATGTCAGTTGTGTGGAAGTATTTTGAAATCTGTGCGCAGAACACAGTGCAGAGCTACATGTCTGAGGCACAGATAGCAGGAAGCGAACTGCTGACTGCACAAAAACTCCCTTTCCTGCTCACTGAAGCACACTGTACCTGTCCCTGCACAAGTGGAGACACTGAAGCGATGTTCAGCTCAACTTTTCGCGTGTTGGATGAGAAACGAAATGGACTAAACTGTGACAAAACTGAAATGCTTTTTTTTTGTAAAGTAGAACTTGCATACACGTTTGAAAAGACAGAAGTAAACGTCAGTTCTGCATAGGATGATTATTTTTATTTTACCTTAAAATTACATTGACATAATTTTATTTAAAAATCACCTGCTGTAGCACACTGAAAAAAGTTTTTCATTCATCCAATTAAAACATTTCAGGGTAATGATTCACATCTATATATTCTTAACTTAAGACAATAGTTATTTATTTTTTATTGGCTCAAGTAAAAAAATATAGATGTTAATCATTACCCTATTTCTTTTTAATTGGATGAATGAACCCCTTTGCATTTTTGTTTTATTCGCACCAACATTAATTGTTTTAACATTTTGGAATAATGTATATAGCATACTTTTTTTAGTCTCTCTGGTAAAGACCTTTTTTAAACAAAATTTAAAAACAAACAAATACTGAAAGCGGATTAAGAAACCTCTTATTGAATGTGTGTTGATTGTGTTGTTTGGATTGTAGAACTATGCAGTTGTTGCCTTTAATTTCACATGGTTACAGTTAATGTTTTCATGTAAGGCCAGTTCTATGTAGTTTCAGCCCAATTCAAAAACAAAAGCTAAATGCTGATGTCTGTAACATCTGTGTTTGTATTAATTTTAGTCTACTTACTGTGCAGTTACTGCTGTTAATTTCAGATGGTCACAGTTATTGAAAAGCTATTTTGGCCTATTAAATACCAAATAAACATCTTGTTTATGCACACTTTCCTTCTTTCTTGTTAGTTGCTTAAGGATAAATAACAAAATCGATATTGAAATCGGCCAGTTTGCTTTTAAAAAATCGGTATCTGAATCGGCCATGAAAAATCATGATTGTGCATCCCTAGTAAATTAAACTGTGCGCATGTGCCATTCATTAACAGAGACATGTAGAACATGCAAGATTCAAATTTAAATCAACTTTTGCGGGTTAATATTTACAGATACTAGGCCATATTTGATTGTCCCGATTTGATTTAAGTGTAATGGCCTACTTTTAAATTTATTAAACATTTGACAAATTTTGTGACATTCTGTGTTAAAATATGAATTCTGTTTTTATTAATGGATTCCACGATTCCACCTGCATTTTCCACATCGCGGAAATCATAGGGCTCTAAAAATGGACTCAGAATCGCCTTAGAGTCGTCATATTTTTTAATCTTTTGCCTGTTACGGGTATACAGTAGGTAAACATCCAAAACCCGACGGATATGGTATACCGCCGCACGTACCGCCGCCACAGCGTCTGTAAAGTGCATTTGCAGCTTTTGACCGCCGGGTGGCACTTTAACCACAAGTTATCAAACAAGCGCATCAAAGAACAATTTTCGCAAATAGACGTCAGTTTTGCCTCCTGATGTGTTACATTTGATGGCTTCAGTCAGGGAAAATGAAAGAAAAACACTATAGTTTAAATATTTCATATATTTAATATTTAATATTCGCAAATGAAAGTTTGGTACTTATGAAGTAATGTGCATTTCTTAATACAAATTCAAGCAGGATAAAAGTCAAGCCTGTGCTTATATTTTCTCTAAACTACATGGTATTAAACCATATTTTAGATTTGTACATTTAAAAGGTGTGCAGTATTATTTATATTATATGAATTATGTGCTATATTATTCAAAAGAAATTGTATCGGAGCATTAAAAGTGGTAGCCTATTTTAGGGGGGTAGGCTACATGGATTAATAAGCAAAATGTCAATATTTTCATATATTATTTCTATATTTTAATTTATATTTTTTAATTCCTTTAATAAAACAACAAGCATTTCTGTTATTCGTTACCTGTCCTTTATTTTAACAGATAACTTCTTAGGAAAAAGACATTTGTCTGCATACTGATTGAGAAATTGTTGCATGTTAATAAAACGTGAGGCACTGTATAATTTCGTTCCCATTATTTAACAAGAAACAAATAAATTAAACCTGCACGATTTAGCTAAATCTTTGAAACTCTAAAGAATGGATGGATTAAAGGGGGGGTGAAATGCTATTTCATGCATACTGAGTTTCTTACACTGTTAAAGAGTTGGATTCCCATGCTAAACATGGACAAAGTTTCAAAAATTAAGTTGTACGTTTGAAGGAGTATTTTTGTTCCAAAAATACTCCTTCCGGTTTGTCACAAGTTTTGGAAAGTTTTTTTCTAGTTTGGCTCTGTCTGACGTTAGATTGAGCGGAATTTCCTTATATGGGTCCTAAGGGCACTTCTGCCGGAAGAGCGCGCGCTCCCATATAGCAGAGCACTGAGGCTGAGCCGTCTATGGGCTGAGCACAGACATTCGCTGATCAGAGCGAGAGCGTCGCGAAAAGTCACAAAAGAAGTGTGTTTTTGGTTGCCAGGGCAAGACAACCCTGCACAGATTACCAAAAAAAAAAAACAGCATTAAGGGACCAGTGGATGGAGTTTATTTTTACAGAGCATCAACGGAGTTGTGCAAGTGTTTTTGTTTGTTCCCTGCATTTCGAAGATGCTTGTTTTACAAACAAGGCCCAGTTTGACGCCGGATTTGCACATCGTTTATTTCGTAAGGATAATGCAGTCCCAACGAAAAAGGGTCACGATTGTGTGTTGGAACCGCAGGCGGTGAGTAAAACTGCTTCAAATATCTCTGTGTTGTTAACTTAGCTATCGGCGCGTAAGCACATCAAGTAAACAACATGCGATGTTGTCATCAAACTGCACTTTCCACATGTACAGTAAAAAAAAAAAAAAAAAAAAAGACAACATAAAGTGGAACTTATTCATTTTCCAAAATCACTAAGCAAATATATACAGTTTCAGTACATACCACATAGAGACGTCGTTGCTGATGCTGCTCTTGTTAAATTTCAGCCTCTGGATCTGATTCTGGATCATAAATATACGGTGAATATGACTGTTAGCCATGGTTTGTTTGGGATGATGGTTTTTTCCTCACGGTAATGTCACAGCTTCCAAACGCTCTCAACGCAAAAGCCTACTGGCGCTCGTGATTCTTTAGCTCCGCCCACACGTCACGCCTCCAGCCGGTCGTGTTTTTCTGGGAAAAATCGGTACAGACTATCTTTCTCTTATGAATATAATAAAACTAAAGACTTTTTGGAGTTATGAAGGATGCAGTACTACTCTATAGGTACTCAAGATTAACAGGATATTGAGTGAAAACGAGCATTTCACCCCCCCTTTAATAAAAGTCCTCATGATTAAACTCAAGTTCTCTCATTATAATCAACAAAATGCACACGACGTAAAAAAAGAGCTTTATTAATTGACAACTTAAGTGATTTTAAAGGGAGCCTTCTTAACTTGCTATTAGGGCTGGGCGACACCATATGGCCTAAAAAAAAAACCTGATGTTTTCAGAAAAAAAAAATCCAATTTATGATTCAAATACATTTTTAAATCAATATTCAAAGTGACAAAGAAATTGTTCAAAACAACTTTTTATATAGTTCTTCATTTACAAGTAAAATGTTTAACTGAGACAACATGATAAAAAAAACAGTAATGTTATTATCTTAATGCTGGAAAGACCTTTATTTTATTTTATTTTATTATTGTTGTTACTACTAGTCCATCATGCATCTAACCATCCACTTGGCATTAAGAGCTGTTCAGATTAAAACTGGAAGCTCCGCAGTGAGTCAGTGTCATGGACGGAGGACAGAACAAAGTCTATATTTCCATCTCGTTATGCTGCTGGTTTAGTTTTTTATTATTATCATTATTATTATTATTATTATTATTATTATTATTATATAACTTATTTGTAAGTAGAGCAGTCACTGTCTGTGTCTACAGCAGATGCGAGAGTTGTCATCCATGCCCCACTGTGCTAAAAGTGTGTCTAAACGTGATGACATCACACTATAGTGTCAAATCATCTGAACACTGTGTCAGTACATTTCGTCATAAACAGAACGAGCATCAGTTCACTGATGGGGATCGTGTCCAGTGATCGTGTCTACTGGGTTATGTTTTCTTTTGTAGGATCGCGCCACTCGTGTCCGGTGTAGACCAGGCTTGCGTTTTTTAATGGGTTATGTTACTGCCCTGTCTGTTTTATTTTTTATTTTTTTATTAAACATCTGTATTGACTGCATGATCATATCGTATTATTTACTGCCATGCAACCTACAAAAGCAAAGGTTGGCAAGTCGAGCAACAAGCATTCCTGCAGCCGGTTGATTTCGACGGATATGCTGTGCTTGTGCTGCTGCGGTCGTCTGTATTTCGTCGGGTGAAACATCTCTCTCACTCGGCAGCAGAGTCTGTGAGCAGTAACAGCTTCCCCTCCGCTCAGAGCATTTAATAATTACTCCGATGTGCGCTCACTGATACCAGAAACACCCTCCGCCTTCACTCCGTGGATAAAGTATTTCAGTATGTTCGAAATAATGTTCATAACGTAACCTATTAAAAAATAAAAAAAAATGAAAATAACAGAAGAGTTTCAAAGTGGCTTAGGCTATTGTGTGTAAAAATTGTAAGCATTTAATCTTTAATTGCTGCTTTCTGCTGTGCAAATTTTGTTCGTCCGTACGAGAGTACTCGTGGTGGAGTACTCTTGGAGAAACGACGACGCTCAGACTCTTAAAAAGATCCGCTCCTTGCTCCAGTCAGAATCACCCCGCTCCGCTCATACTCTGCTCGGTAGCACGTTTCTGTGTCAGACGTGCGCGGTGAGGGTTGAGCCCTGCGTGTGATGCTGGATGTGCAGCATTTATTCTTAAATGTTTTTTCTTCATTACAAATCTTGTTTGGTTTTATTTTGGATAATTGCATTGTAAAAAATAATTTGTTGTAATGCAAATGCAAAATATGAATTAATATTCATATTCAAGTGTTTGTGCAAAAAATATTAATTAGCATTAATGACAGGGAGGGGCCGTCTCAATCACTTTAAGTTTTCCTGATAATGCAGTTATATGCAGTTATTTTACTTAAAATTGTGGTATCTCACATACATTAAAAATATAACTACAGAAAGCTTGAAAAACGAAAGCATTGTGTAATCTGTGAATGTTGCATTTCTCTCGTCGGAGAGAGCCAGCATTGTGAATTTCATCTTGCAGCCGACAAGAAAACATTTGTTTATTAATAAATGATGAAAATGTCTCATTTTTTCTCAATTATTAGGCAACTTCTGCATGTGCTTTGCGGCAAACTTAATGCATGTGCTTGAGCATGGAATATATTAAGACTTGATTATGTCCATTTAATATAAACGTCTGATTAGTTGAATAATGACAAATGAACGTCTAGAACTAGAAAAGTCTTAAGTGGGGACAGACCACAACAAGTCCTAAACCTGTTCAGTAAGTTTCATAAGACATTGTCCATATGAAAGAGCAAGAGATTCACACCTTTATCTCGACCCCCACAAGCCATACATAACTACCCCCCCAAAAACCCAACCCCCTCCAGCTGAACTGAATTTGGTCTGTTTTTTTGGGGGCTGAAGGAACATGTGTTTTCATGTTACAGAGTTGAAACACGCCTGCACTCAGAGCAGCATTACTCTTGTTATTCATTAGTTTCTAGCAGCCATAATGATATCAATCAATTGATAATTAATCATTATTTTACAAAATGCATTGTTATTTGTGATCGTGGGTGTTTGATGAAGGCTTTAAGACCAAGTGGAGTCCTCCCTTATCTGCTCCCGCCTCACAGCACGCGGTACTCCGTTCACTGACACAGCTTCACCATCTGCAGTTTGACTTTACTAAATCAGATCGAGTCGAATACAACTTATTGATCATGAGCCCAACATTTAGCAAAGCAGGACATTCAGTCTGCCTGAAGGAAGATGTATTTCATTGAGCTAATGCTGTTAAATAAAGAGAGAGAGAGAGAGAGAGAGAGAGAGAAAGAGAGAGAGAGAGAACCTAGTCTAGGGCTATTCTTAAACTTGGAGCTCATTAGTATAAATCCAAACACCAGAAACGTTATGCATTTTATGAATAATGAAACATTATGAAAAGTTTGCATTTTATTTATTCACAGGCTATATAGTTGAAATAACATTTTAATTCACAACTTTAAGTTCCATTGTTTAAAAAATGCTTTATTGGCTAACGTTTCATAGACCTTCAGTTGTTATGCTCTAAAATCCATGCCATTTGTAATTTCACAGTATTTTCACCTCCTAAAACACTAAGCTTTAAGTCAAAATTCTATAATGGTCAAATTTACTCAGGCCAATGGCATTTTTTAATGACATTATTATTATTATTATTTATTTATTTGGTCACGCTTTATTTTGGGGTCCAATTCTCACTATTAACTAACCATTAACTATGACTTTTGCCTCAATTAACTCCTTATTTACTGCTTATTAATAGTTTATAAGGTAGTTGTTAAGTTTAGGGTATTGGGTAGGATTATGGATGTCATGCATTATATGTACTTTATAAGCACTAATAAACAGCCAGTATGTTAATAATAGACATGCTGATAAGCAACTAGTTATTAGTGTGAATTGGACCCTATACTAAAGTGTTACCATTTCTTTTTATTTTAATTTTATTTATTTATTTATTTATTTATTTATTTATTTATTTATTTATTTATTTATTTATTTATTTATAATTGTAGCCTACATAAACAGGTGAAGCAAAACACATATTTGGATCATCCCTTATTTTTCCCTTAATGTCTTAAAGAATAAACACTTATTTTCTACAAGAATAAACATAACATATTATTAATTCATAGAAATAATTTAAGCAATTAAAACCTTTTTTTTAACTTAAATTGAAATACTATTAAACTAACTTGAAAATCTCAAAGAGTTTATAAGTTAAAAAGGGTAAAATGTCACAGTGCATGTTCTAAATGAACTTGTGTTAACAATATAATTAGAACTAACAATATAATTCTATCTTTTTTTTTAAATAACCAATTCCTGTATAAAATGGGGCAGCAACCTTTATATCCAACATTTTTAAATTGTCCACAGCTGAGCAATGCGAGAGGCGGATCTGCGCCGGAGCGCATTAAGTGAATGTGAACTCATTTTCAGATGCAATGAAAATAACAATAATATTGGGCTCACGCAGAGAAAGGTCTCTCAAAACACTTGAACATCGAATTTGCTTATTTTTGCTCGTGTCGACAAATACATACAAAATATGTCAAAATATCCGCCTTGGAAATTAGGCTAGAATAAACTGTCAGTTATTTCTTAAGTAAAAGTAAACAGTTGAGGAAAAAAATGGGATGTGAATTATATTGGATGCGTTCATCGTCTCTTAATCCAAGAAAATGAAAATGGAAATCACTCACTGCTCTTGACTGATATATAGCAAAACTGTAATAATGTGAGAAATGTTGAAGGTGTCTGAATAAATGTAGGTTTGATTGTATATTTCATTTTTACATTGAAGACCATCCAGTGCTTTTTGACATTTAATTATTTATTACACCTTGTGCAATGTGGAATTAATTTACAGCTTTTTCAAGCACTTTGTGATGCATTTTGGAAACAGGAGATGAGCCCCTTTTCTAATGCACCACCTAGCTTGATAAACTCCTTCTCAAAGACTTACTGTTTGTCAATTTTATTTGGATAACACACATATTCTGAATGCCTTCGGCAAATTCGAATGAGCCATTTTAATCTAGATTAATCTAGATGGAAGCAACAAAAACCAACAAAAGTCGTAGTCTACTGTCCATGTCCAGAAAAGTAATAAAAGCATCATCAAAGTAGTCCATGTGACATCAGAGGTTCAGTTAGAATTTTTTGAAGCATTGAAAATACATTTTGGTCCAAAAATAGCAAAAACTACGACTTTATTCATCATTGTCTTTTCTTCCATGTCTGTTGTAAGAGAGTTCAAAACAAGCTCATAAGTGTAGCGCTGCTTTGTTTACAGCAGAAACCAAGGAAATGCTTTAAGAAAAAAAAGGAATAAAGTAAGTTGTTTTATGCATTCAAATAATTAAGACATGCTAAAACATGCAGAATTTGGTAACAATGAAAAAAAAATAACATTTCATAGGGCCAAAAACATGTAATTTTTGTTAAGCTTTTAATAGATTTTTGTGAAAATGGATACATTTCCTGATTTTAATTAACCAGACATGCTTTTTATTAATAACATTTAATTTAACTATTAGAATGGATTTGTCATACCGAAAGCCCTGTACCGAAACGGTCCAGTACGAATACACGTACCGTTACACCCCTAATAAATATATATATACAGTATTGTTCAAAATAATAGCAGTACAATGTGACTAACCAGAATAATCAAGGTTTTTCGTATATTTTTTTATTGCTACGTGGCAAACAAGTTACCAGTAGGTTCAGTAGATTCTCAGAAAACAAACGAGACCCAGCATTCATGATATGCACGCTCTTAAGGCTGTGCAATTGGGCAATTAGTTGAATTAGTTGAAAGGGGTGTGTTCAAAAAAATAGCAGTGTGGCATTCAATCACTGAGGTCATCAATTTTGTGAAGAAACAGGTGTGAATCAGGTGGCCCCTATTTAAGGATGAAGCCAACACTTGTTGAACATGCGTTTGAAAGCTGAGGAAAATGGGTCGTTCAAGACATTGTTCAGAAGAACAGCGTACTTTGATTAAAAAGTTGATTAGAGAGGGGAAAACCTATAAAGAGGTGCAAAAAATGATAGGCTGTTCAGCTAAAATGATCTCCAATGCCTTAAAATGGAGAGCAAAACCAGAGAGACGTGGAAGAAAACGGAAGACAACCATCAAAATGGATAGAAGAATAACCAGAATGGCAAAGGCTCAGCCAATGATCACCTCCAGGATGATCAAAGACAGTCTGGAGTTACCTGTAAGTGCTGTGACAGTTAGAAGACGTCTGTGTGAAGCTAATCTATTTTCAAGAATCCCCCGCAAAGTCCCTCTGTTAAAAAAAAGGCATGTGCAGAAGAGGTTACAATTTGCCAAAGAACACATCAACTGGCCTAAAGAGAAATGGAGGAACATTTTGTGGACTGATGAGAGTAAAATTGTTCTTTTTGGGTCCAAGGGCCACAGGCAGTTTGTGAGACGACCCCCAAACTCTGAATTCAAGCCACAGTACACAGTGAAGACAGTGAAGCATGGAGGTGCAAGCATCATGATATGGGCATGTTTCTCCTACTATGGTGTTGGGCCTATTTATCGCATACCAGGGATCATGGATCAGTTTGCATATGTTAAAATACTTGAAGAGGTCATGTTGCCCTATGCTGAAGAGGACATGCCCTTGAAATGGTTGTTTCAACAAGACAATGACCCAAAACACACTAGTAAACGGGCAAAGTCTTGGTTCCAAACCAACAAAATTAATGTTACGGAGTGGCCAGCCCAATCTCCAGACCTTAATCCAATTGAGAACTTGTGGGATGATATCAAAAATGCTGTTTCTGAAGCAAAACCAAGAAATGTGAATGAATTGTAGAATGTTGTTAAAGAATCATGGAGTGGAATAACAGCTGAGAGGTGCCACAAGTTGGTTGACTCCATGCCACACAGATGTCAAGCAGTTTTAAAAAACTGTGGTCATACAACTAAATATTAGTTTAGTGATTCACAGGATTGCTAAATCCCAGAAAAAAAAATGTTTGTACAAAATAGTTTTGAGTTTGTACAGTCAAAGGTAGACACTGCTATTTTTTTGAACACACCCCTTTCAACTAATTGCCCAATTGCACAGCCTTAAGAGCGTGCATATCATGAATGCTGGGTCTCATTTGTTTTCTGAGAATCTACTGAACCTACTGGTAACTTGTTTGCCACGTAGCAATAAAAAATATACTAAAAACCTTGATTATTCTGGTTAGTCACATTGTACTGCTATTATTTTGAACAATACTGTATATATATATATATATATATATATATATATATATATATATATATATATATATAGAGAGAGAGAGAGAGAGAGAGAGAGGGCGCTCTATGCTGGTCAGTGCTCCTATAGTCTACACTGAAAGCATAGAGCGCCCTCTCGCGGCTGTAGACGGTAATGTTTTCTCTTGGTTCTTGGTTCTAAATAAATGCGACTTATAGTCCAGTGCGACTTATATGTTTTTTTCCTCATCATGACGTATTTTTTGACTGATGTATCTTATACTCATGTGCGACTTATTAGTCGGTATATATCATTGCTTTTTTTGTTGTTTTTGATTGCTTCCATTGTCCTCATTTGAAAGTAGCTTTGGAAAAAAGTGTCTGCTAAATGACTAAATGTAAATATTGTCAGAAAGCCTATTCAGGAACTAGGAACTGAAGTTCAATTCACGTTTCCTAGAGGGACACTTTATTACCGTTACCTGCCAGTGAAGATCGCTGTCTGTCTTTGTTTATGCTGCTGCTATGTTCCTGTAATGTGTTCATATAATACAAGTAAGTCCGAACAATATTGTATCCAATAGTCATATGTTATGCATGCTTTTGCTATTTCTGATGTTTATACTGTTCGTGGTGTCCCGTTTTATCGGTTATTTGCGGCCGCGATTTGCCGCGATTGTTTTGCTGAGTCATATATATTGTCAGCTTCATGTAGCCTTCACGAAAGTATTTACTTATATAATTATGTATACAAGCGGGCATTTCTCAGTCCCTTATTGTGTTGTTGTTGATCATATTATCACTTACAGACATTTCTGTAAATTATATTTGGGTTACAAATGCATATTTGCTGTTAAATACCATTGTGGTGCTATGCTATTATATTATGTCAGTAGATGTTATAGGCAATTTATACATTTGTTAATAGTGAGTAATTTGTAATTATTTTCCTTTGTTTCTTTGTAGAACACATCTAAATTCATAGCAGATGCATATATTGGATTAAATAAATGTCTCAATCTAAAGACTTCTCCTGCTCTCCTGATTCTCTGACCGGAATCTGGTCCATACTTGGCCGCCTCAACCAGTTGTAATTTGAATGTAGTAAGGTTTACTACATTAGTTTGGTCCTTCGAGCCGGATTGAGAGTAACATCAAACCAGTATGGACCCAACAGTAAGTGACACAGAGACAATGGAAAGACCTCGCCGCAGGACAAATCTTCCGCCTCACCTGGATGATTATGAGGTTGGCTACCGGCCTACAGAGGACCATCCTCCTAAAGTTTCTACTCCCTGTCCCAGTCAACGTAGAAGCAGCTCGAGGAAAACGTCCCACAGCAGTACCAGCTCTCATTCTAGGACCAGCAGGTGTTCCATTACCTCCACTGGCGTTTATCTTCCACCAGAACTCTCTAATGTCCAGACTGCTGTTTTAGAGGAGAAGATTAAGCAGAGACAGTTTGACAGTCTCCGGCAGCAGGTACAGGAGGACTCACTCGCTGACATGGAATATCAGCGGCTGCAGACACAAGCAAAGGAAGCTCAGCGCATTCAGGAAGAGGCTCTCGCTTTGTCCAAGCATCTAGAGAGACAGCGCAAGCTGCAACAAGCAGAGACAGAACTTGAGGTAGCAAAACTTGTATCTACCATGCTCATTGAAGACTCTGGTTCAGCCACTCCTGTGCCTCCAGGCTCACCAGCCAGCCCTTTGCCTCCACCTCAACCTAATCAGAGTAGTCCAGCCATGAGTCCACAGTCTCCCTCGTTGTCTCAACAGCTCTTTACTCAGTCACCAGCCGTGACATCATCTGTACACCCTTCCTCAGGTGATCAGATCATGCTGGACGACACATCACAGCTGTCATTCAGGCCACAGGCGCCGACACTACCTACCACTGAAACCGTGACTGTTTCTCTTCCTAAACCATTCCACTTGCCACAAGCAGTTTCATCACCAGTCTCTACAGTATCTCAGACTGCCCCTATAACTGCGCCATTACGCACAGTGATGTCAGCATCGTATGCGGTACCTCAGCCTTCCTCATTAGCCACAGTTATGTCCACTGCTGCACACTCCATGAATATGTCCATGCCGTCTATGCCACAGCTGTCTACAAGTCCATATGTGATACATCAATCATTGAACCCTCCAGTGAGCACACATCATCTGCAACCTCCAGTTACTAGCCAGCATGCATCAGCTATGCCACCTAATGCTAACTTTGCTCAGCGACCCTCATTCCAGCACTTCCCCCAAACACAGTCTGCATACCCTGGTACAGAGCTACTATATGCCTCAGCTTATGGCATCCCACAGCCTAAGCTACCAGTGTTTGAAAGTGGTAATGAGAGTGACTTTGCCCTGTTAAAATTGGCATTGGACAATTTGTTAAGTCATCACAGCTATCTCAGTGAGCAGTACAAATACCACGTCCTGTTAAGCCATTTGAAGCTTCCCAGTGCTCAGCAGCTAGCTAAAGCCTACATGTATCATTCGCATCCATATTCAGCTGCACTGCAAGCGCTTCAGGATAAGTATGGGCAGTCAAGACAACTTGTGCAGTCCGAGCTAGGTGCCATCATGAACAGTCCGCCACTTAAGACTGGGCGATGCTAATGCTTTTGACTCCTTTGCCTTATCAGTTCAATCATTGGTGGGCATGTTGAGGACTCTTGAAGGTCAGAATGGTTTCGAGCTCTTGTGTGGCTCTCATGTGGATCGTCTGCTCAGCAAGTTGCCGGCTGCCTATCGTGATAGCTTTGTTGAATACTGCCTGAGTAAGGGTATTCTCCAGACAGGCACAGACAAAACCTATACACTCCCCGATCTGGCTACTTGGTTAGAGATTAAGTCCCAGGCTAAACGCATTTCCAACCGAGCAGCAGCCTTGTTTCAGAGCGACTTACCCAAGTCCTATGGTAAACCTACAACATCTACTCGTCCCAAGGAGCGATTTACACCTGTTCTCTTGACCAGTGAGAGAGCCATGAAAGGTCCTGATGCTGCAGCACAGAAATCTAGCTCAAAGCCAAAGCCCAGGCCATATTGTCCTCATTGTGATAGCAGGGAGCATTACCTCAATGCCTGTGACCAGTTTAAGAAACTAACTACAGCTCAAATTATCACTTGGATTAAAGAGGGTAAGCGCTGCTGGAGGTGTGGCCGAACTCATGCAGTGGAGGTCTGCAACCTCAAGCGAACATGTGGCGTTTGTAAAGAGTTACATCTCACAGTTCTCCATGATTCTGTTGATGATACTTCCAGGGCTGTTCTCATGGTCAGTTTGCCACCTACCAGGATTTACCTTGATCATCCAAACCATTCACCCAAGGTCATGCTGAAAGTGGTTAAAGTCCTTCTACACAATGGTCAACAAACTATGGAAACTCATGCAGTTCTTGATGACGGGTCAGAGAGAACATTAGTGCTTCAGCCGGTGGTGCAGCAGCTTAAATTATCTGGTACCCCTGAATTTGCTCCCGTTACAGACAATCCACCAGTGTCACACTGAACTTGCAGGATCATCTGTGTCCTTTGAGGTGTCTTCAGTATCCAAGCCTGAGAGGAAGTTTGCTATACACAATGCATTCACTGCTACGGACCTGTGTCTAGCAGAACACAACTACCCAGTGGCTGCTCTCCAGAAGGCCTATCGACACCTGCAGGACCTGCCACTGCCTCCTATGGACAGAGTGAAACCACTGCTGCTTATTGGGTCAGACATGCCTCATCTCCTGACACCTGTTCAGCCCATATGCAAAGGCCCAGTAGGGGGACCCATTGCTGTTCATACACAACTTGGATGGTCTCTCCAAGGCCCGATGAGTCCCATGCAGCCCTCAAGGGGAAATCAGCAGTGCCTCCACATAATGACATCTCCAAACCGTGATGACCTGATTCAACATGTGGAAAGACTCTGGCAAGTTGATACACTCCCATACAATACTAAGGTGATTACACGGTCCAAACAGGACAAAGAGGCTTACACCTTGCTTCAAAATGCCACTATAAGAGTGACAGTGGACCATGTACAACGATATGCTACCCCATTGCTGAGAAAAACCCCCCTGAGCTTACTCCATGCAGACCAAACTGCGGTTCTCCCCATTTTACGCCGCACAGAGCGCAGACTGTCACGGGATCCAGAAAAGGCTAAAGTTTACTGCAGTGAGATCCGTAAGTTAGAGTCAGCGGGTTATGTGGCAAAGATAAGTGCAGAGGAAGCGGATCAAAGTACAGAGTCTTGGTTCATTCCGCACCACATGGTGCACCACAATGGTAAAGACAGAATTGTTTTCAACTGCTCCTTCCAACATCAAGGACAGTCTTTGAATGATCAGCTGCTGCCAGGGCCAACTTTGGGACCATCCTTACTAGGTGTCCTCCTGAGATTCCGCCAGCACACTGTTGCTATCAGTGGGGACATCAAAGGTATGTTCCACCAAGTCCGCTTGCTGCCTGGGGACAAACCAATACTGCGTTTCCTTTGGAGAGACATGAACAGGGAAGCAGAACCTGAGATATACGAGTGGCAAGTGCTTCCATTTGGCACTACATGCAGCCCCTGTTGTGCCATCCATGCCCTCCAACAACATGTCCAAGGGCACAAAGATGATATGGCTGACTTAGTTGATATTGTGGAACATTCATTCTGTGTCGACAACTGCCTTCACAGTGTACCAACGACAAGTGAGGCTAAAGAGAAAGTGGATGGGCTGCGCCAGATCCTTTCTGAAGGGGGCTTTGAGATTAGACAGTGGGCATGCAATGTGCCATCTGTAACCCAACACCTACCTCCAGAGGCCAGGTCTGCAAACAGTGAGCGCTGGTTAACACAAAGCAGCATGGATCTTCAGGAACTCACTCTTGGTCTGCGGTGGGATTGCATAAGTGACACTCTGGGGTACAACTTGCGTTCTGTGGAGACTGCTGAGCCTACAATGAGGAATATATATAAAACATTGGCAAGTCAGTATGACCCTTTGGGGTTCATTATCCCATTCACTACCAGGGCCAAAGTCATTATTCAAGACCTCTGGAAGCACAATCTTGGTTGGGACGACCCCATAGAGCTGTTGCATTTGAGAGAAAGTTGGCTTACCTGGGTAGGAGAGCTCCCAATTCTTCCCAAGTTGCAGTTCCCTCGAGCATACACCCCAGTCTCTGCCGACAACCCATCAGCCACCCGAGAGCTTCATGTCTTTAGTGATGCATCGGAAAGGGCCTACGGTTCAGTGGCATACCTACGCACCACAGATGATCAAGGACAGGTTACTCTTACCTTTGTCTTGGCCAGGTCTAGAGTAGCACCTCGCAAATGCCTGTCAATACCTCGTTTGGAGCTCTGTGCTGCCCTTACCGGCGCACAGTTGGGCAAGGTGATCCAAACGGAGTTGACCATACCTGTCCACAAAGTCACTTTCTGGTCTGACTCTACCACTGTGTTGTACTGGTTGACATCTGAATCATGCCGCTACAAAGTGTTTGTAGGGACACGTGTGGCAGAGATACAGACTTTAACAGAGATGTCTGAATGGAGGTACGTGGACTCAAATCACAACCCAGCCGACCACATCACACGAGGTCTTAGACTGACAGAATTAACAGGCACTCATCAGGTCCAGCCTTCCTGAATCAGTCACCTGATAAGTGGCCGTCAATGCCCAAAACTGAAGAAGAGCCTGACTGCAATGAATTAAAGAAATCTGCCTTTATTGGCGCTGTTTCATCACTTAGACATTCTCTTCCAGATCCAAGCCAATTCCACTCATGGCAAGAGCTCGTCCAGGCCACTGTTAGATCCCTGCATGGGGCGGCTACCACTGACACTGACCATCCTACAGAGGCTTCTGAATATATTGAAGCTGAAAAGCTACTTCTTGCACAGGCTCAAATGGACTCCTTCCCTACTGATGTTAGACATTTAAAGGTCGGACATCCTGTTCCACAAACCAGTCGCTTAGGCTCACTTGCCCCTGAATATGATAACGGCACTGGTCTCATTAGAGTGGGCGGACGGCTACGGCGTGCTAGTGACCTTGACCCAGAGGCCATACAACCCAATTGTATTAGACCCTAGCCATCCTATCACCAAGCTGTTAATTAAGGAGACAGATCAACGACTCCTTCACCCTGGCTCAGAAAGGGTTCTAGCAGAGCTGCGCCGCCAGTATTGGATACTTCGAGGCCGAGAAGCAGTTCGTAAACACCAGCACAGCTGTCGAGACTGTCAGTACTGGCGCGCCAAACCTCAAATCCCACGTCTGGCAGATCTTCCTCCCTGCAGATTAAATCTGTATAAGCCCCCCTTCTATTCTACTGGCGTCGACTGCTTTGGCCCATTCGCAGTCAAAATTGGGCGCCGTCAAGAGAAAAGGTGGGGGATTATTTACAAATGCTTAACGACACGTTGTGTGCATCTGGATCTGTTGGAGCATATGGACAGTGATGCTTTTCTGCTCTCCCTGCGCCATTTCATAGCCCGACGCGGTAAGCCTATGGAGCTGTTGTGCGACAATGGCACCAACTTCGTTGGAGGTGATCGGGAGTTACGGGAATCCTTTGAAGCCATGTCACCAAAGCTACAGGAACAGCTGGCAGAGCAGAAAATTTGGTTTCGCCATAACCCCCCAAATGCTCCTCACTTTGGGGGAACCTGGGAGCGTGAAATAAAATCAGTTAAGGCAGCACTCCGTGTGATCCTCAGAGAGCAGTCGGTGCCGGAACCAGTACTGCAAACCCTTCTGGTAGAAATTGAAAGCATCCTAAACTCCAAGCCCCTCGGCTATGTATCCTCGGATATTGCGGATGTGGACCCTGTGACTCCAAATCTACTACTTATGGGTCATCGAGATGCATCGCTGCCTCAGGTCTTGTATGACTCTAACAACCTGCTTGGAAAACGAAGGTGGAGACATAGCCAAGTGCTGGCTGATTGTTTCTGGGCTGCCTTTATCCGCCGATACCTCCCAGACATGCAGGGACGTCAAAAGTGGACCGCCGAGGGCAGGGAACTGACAGTAGGGCAGGTCGTACTTGTTGCAGATCCACAACTACCACGCTCACTCTGGCCTGTAGGAACCATAACAGAGACCTTACCTGGAGCTGATGGTAGAATTCGTGTTGTCAGAGTCCAGGTTAAAGACAAAACTTACACTCGTCCAGTTGTGCGATTAATCCCTCTTCCTCATCTTGAGGATAATGACACGAGCACCCCCGATAGACTTTCTTAAAGTGTTTAATTATCTTGCCAGATAATTGGGGCGGCTGTGTCAGAAAGCCTATTCAGGAACTAGGAACCGAAGTTCAATTCACGTTTCCTAGAGGGACACTTTATTACCGTTACCTGCCAGTGAAGATCGCTGTCTGTCTTTGTTTATGCTGCTGCTATGTTCCTGTAATGTGTTCATATAATACAAGTAAGTCCGAACAATATTGTATCCAATAGTCATATGTTATGCATGCTTTTGCTATTTCTGATGTTTATACTGTTCGCGGTGTCCCGTTTTATCGGTTATTTGCGGCCGCGATTTGCCGCGATTGTTTTGCTGAGTCATATATATTGTCAGCTTCATGTAGCCTTCACGAAAGTATTTACTTATATAATTATGTATACAAGCGGGCATTTCTCAGTCCCTTATTGTGTTGTTGTTGATCATATTATCACTTACAGACATTTCTGTAAATTATATTTGGGTTACAAATGCATATTTGCTGTTAAATACCATTGTGGTGCTATGCTATTATATTATGTCAGTAGATGTTATAGGCAATTTATACATTTGTTAATAGTGAGTAATTTGTAATTATTTTCCTTTGTTTCTTTGTAGAACACATCTAAATTCATAGCAGATGCATATATTGGATTAAATAAATGTCTCAATCTAAAGACTTCTCCTGCTCTCCTGATTCTCTGACCGGAATCTGGTCCATACTTGGCCGCCTCAACCAGTTGTAATTTGAATGTAGTAAGGTTTACTACAAATATATTATAGTCTAGATGGAAATAGGGGTCCACGTGCACCCCCCGGCTTTTTTTATGCCACCTGATTTTTTTAAATCCTTAAAGTGTTTATTTTCATAATCTGCCAGGTGCCAAGCTGAAATAATGTCCCAAAGGGTTCTTTTTTAACCCTTTGCTGCACCCGACCGGAACCCGAAAAATCTAAAAATGATATAGAAAGTGGCATAACATTAGAAGTAAACAACATACAGAGACAAATGAACACATTTTCCCATACAATTCTGACCCCAGGAATTTAATGGAATGGTTATTTTTGACATTTGATTACATATTGACCTTATTTCTGGACAAAAATAGCAAAAAATTGCCAAAGATGTGTAGAGGATCAACTATTTTTTCGTTTTCTCAACCACATAGGGTGATTTTTTTTCCCACAACATATTATTTCTTTATCATTCAAGTGTCTATTTTGAGATTAAATTGGGTGCCAAGCTGAAATAATGTCCAAAATGCTTTATTGTTAACCCTTTGCACCAAACCTGAAAAATCTAAATATGATTTAAAGTGGCATAACTTATGTAAACAACTAACAGAGACAAATGTACACATTTTTCAATACAATTCTGACCCCAGAAATTGTTATTTGTCATGTTTTATAACATCTTGACCATCTGTGGTCAAAAAGAGCAAAAAAAGTTCATTTGACAGCCTGAAATAGGATTTATTTTAACCTTATTTTCAATATAAAAGTAATTGTGGATGGATTTTTTTTACTTTTTATAACAGTCTTGGGCATGTCAAAGATTAGTAGCAACATTGGCTTTGATGCATTTTTAGTTTTTGTGCAGCATTAGATTTAATTATTTTCTCCCTAATTTGTTGTTGGTGCCTGTTTTTGCCCCATTGACTTCCATCATAATGACATTTTTATAATGGCATTATAATGGCATGTAATCATGCATTCTTGATTGTTTGTTGTTTTTCACTTTTGGGAAAAGGTAAAATTTGTTAATTTTACAGTTGATCACTAGGTGGGACCTTTAACCATTTAAATAGGCCTGTGCAAAAAAAGCTTAGTTTCTGATATATATACATACACACACACATACACACTCAATATAATATGCTGTTATACTCCATATAGCTTCATATACAAGTCAGAAACTAAGCTTTTTTTGCACAGGCCTATCTAAAGGGTTAATGGTCCCACCTAGTGATCAACTGTAAAATTAACAAATTTTACCTCTTCCCAAAAGGGAAAACCACAATCAAGAATGCATGATTACATGGTGTCATGGCTTTGCAATCAAAAAATGTCGTTATAATGGAAGTCGATGGCGCAAAAACAGCCACCAACAACAAATTAGGGAGAAAAATTTTAAATCTGATGCTGCACAAAAACTAACAATGCATCAAAGCCAATCTTGTTACTAATCTTTGACATGCCCAAGACTGTGATAAAAGGTAAAAAAAAATATCAGGCCACAATCACTTTTTATATTGAAAATATGTAATTTTGTCTGTTTTTTTTCCAAATCAGTGACACAATTTATGAACTTCGTAATTAAAAAGGTAAAATCTTGGAATTTTTTAAAAAAATTGGTAGTTTTGATCAGGACTGAGGTTGATTAATAGATTTATGCAAATAAAATTGTTATTAAAAAAATATTTATCTGATACATTTTTACAGCAGTTTAATTTAGAGGATGTTTTCATCCATGAACATCCCGAAAGGTTAGTGAATTTGCCCACAGTGTACCGTTGAGTTTTTGAAAAATTCCAAAGCATTTTCCCAAAATATTAGTCAAAATAAGATGTCACCAAAAATCATTCCATTAGCTCAAACACAGAGAAAGTTGTGGCCAAAATAAGACTCAACTTTACCTCCTAGTGGACGAAAATGTCCCCAACAACGCACAAGGGTTAAAATAGTTTTACTTTTGAAGTTAACAAAACAAAGCAAATTAACTTATATTTTAATAAATAAATAAATAACTACAGAAAAAATCCAAAAAGGTCCAAAAAGTTGACTGAGCATTAACTGCAAGTTTTTTTTAATTTTGGGGCTTTGCAGTTGGCAGTTGGTGGTCGCGGTTCGTACCTGCAGATCGCCATCTCCCACTGCTCTCTCTTTTGGAAAAATTTCAGTAAGCATTTGAAACTATAAATAAGATATACCTTTGTAGTCATAACTTAAAGTGATTTTTCAACAGTTTTTACTATAATCACAGGCTTTCGGAAATCGAAGCTGAATTCTTGACTAGCAGTGTTGGTAGCTTAGTTGGCAACTACTAGCTAAAGTTTTTTTTTTTCCTTTTTTTCAGGCTCAATACTTCATATATACTTACCAAGGGGAAAATTAAACATTGTTACACAGCTCAAGTGCCTCCAAAGAGGATTCGTTCCCTAACACGTATTTTACATGTCTCAATTCTGAGTATGGTAATTTTACAACACTCAACACATGCAGGTGGGGAGGGCAAGCAAGAAGCTATCATATCTACACAGTATATGAGATATGAGACTCTGTAAAGACGTCAGTTCACCATACCACATGAGGGATATTTGTGAACAGGTTCCACTGAAATTAGAGGACTTGTCTTTGGATACAATTGGCTATCACCAATACTGCTATAAAAGCTTTACAGGGAAAATACACTCACCTAAAGGATTATTAGGAACACCATACTGACACTGTGTTTGACCCCCTTTCGCATTCAGAACTGCCTTAATTATACATGGCATTGACTCAACAAGGTGCTGAAAGCATTCTATAGAAATGTTGGCCCATATTGATAGGATAGCATCTTGCAGTTGATGGAGATTTGTGCGATGCACATCTAGGGCACGAAGCTCCCGTTCCACCACATCCCAAAGATGCTCTATTGGATTGAGATCTGGTGACTGTGGGGGCCATTTTAGTACAGTGAACTCATTGTCATGTTCAAGAAACCAATTTGAAATGATTCAAGCTTTGTGACATGGTGCATTATCCTGCTGGAAGTAGCCATCGGAGGATGGGTACATGGTGGTCATAAAGGGATGGACATGGTCAGAAACAATGTTCAGGTAGGCCGTGGCATTTAAACGATGCCCAACTGACACTAAGGGGCCTAAAGTGTGCCAAGAAAACATCCTACACACCAGTACACCACCACCAGCCAGCCCAGTGGTAACAAGGCATGATGGATCCATGTTCTCATTCTGTTTACGCCAAATTCTGACTCTACAATCTGAATGTCTCAACAGAAATCGAGACTCATCAGACCAGGTAACATTTTTCCAGTCTTCAACTGTCCAATTTTGGTGAGCTCATGCAAATGTAGCCTCTTTTTCCTATTTGTAGTGGAGATGAGTGGTACCCGGTGGGGTCTTCCGCTGTTGTAGCCCATCTGACTCAAGGTTGTGTGTGTCGTGGCTTCACAAATGCTTTGCTGCATACCTCGGTTGTAACGAGTGGTTATTTCAGTCAAAGTTGCTCTTCTATCAGCTTGAATCAGTCGGCCCATTCTCCTCTGACCTCTAGCATCAACAAGGCATTTTCGCCCACAGGACTGCCACATACTGGAAGTTTTTCCCTTTTCCAAATCCAAGTAACTGAGCAGATTGTGAATTACTCAGACCAGCCCATCTGGCACCAACAACCAATGCCACGCTCAAAATTGCTTAAATCACCTTTCTTTCCCATTCTGAAATTCAGTATGGAGTTCAGGAGATTGTCTTGACCAGGACCACACCCCTTAATGCATTGAAGCAACTGCCATGTGATTGGTTGATTAGATAATTGCATTAATGAGAAATTGAACAGGTGTACCTAATAATCCTTTAGGTGAGTGTAGATTGTTTACAAGTGTCAAAGGCTTCTATATCTGGTGAATCATTATCATTGAAAAGGGACTCTCTGCACTATTGTCAAATCACTGTCTGCTCAATCTGAAGGAGCTGCAAGAAGGTGTTCCTTCTTGTTTCCCAATCAGTGCATTTTCTGTGACAAAGCAAAATCCAAGTTCAAGGGCAAGACTGAAGAGCTTACAAAGTTTCAGAGTTGGAAACAATAGGAACCAGGCTGGAAAGTTATTGAACCTAGGGCACAGGAATTAAAGAAAGAGGCTCTTTATCGCAAGGTGCAGGGCAAGGAGCCATGTGTAATGGAAGCTAAGTATCATTCATCATGCAGAAACAACTTCAACACAGAGTACCAAACCCATGAGCGTGGAAGGGAGAGAGTAGAAAAGGCAGCAGACAACATTGACAGCCTGCAGGCCCAGAAGATAGCAGCACATAACAAGTCATGTTGTGTGGTAAAGGATTACATTCTTAGGAATGTGATTGAATGCAAAGAGGTTGTCCAGCTAAGATCCATGTGCAACTTGTACATGAAGACACTGGAAAATCAAGGATTTCCTAATCCTGAATACCGCAGTGAGAAATTGGCAAGACGGTTACAGGGAGAAAAATACATCTCTCATGAACTCACATTCTCCAAGGTGCAACAACATGAGTGTATTAAGTCGAACCTCATATACAGCTCAGCATTACTGTAGATGAAGCAGTTGGATGTGCATACAAACTTGGAACAGCTGACCAACTTTGAGAAGCAGCACTCACACTGTAAACATAATCAAAGCTTCAAAAAAGCACAAAAAACGGGACCTTTAATACTTTCCCCTTAAAAGCATACTACCGCATGTGTAGCCACATGACTTTGCCCCATTCAGTCAGTGGCATAAAAGCAAAACACGGAGGTGAGCGCCAGTTCAACACATAGTGATGGCGCGCGAGCGGTGAGCCTTGCGTCTTCACTAAACTTTGTCAGTTGTTTTTGTTTCATAGTTTGGACATTCAAGCGATTAGAGCTCTTATGTTCACGCAGCGGCATTGTGGCAAGAACACTCATATAAACAGCTGTGAAGATCGCATGCACAGAGGAACGCAAAAACTAGTTTATCTCTTACACCGAGCAACAATCTATATGAAATGTTACGAACATAGATAAAATAACTGCTGATAGTGAGCTATGATGTAAGATTGCGTTTTCAATAGGAAAAAATATCCCACCTTTACTAGTCGATCTCAACCGTCTGGCTGAGGCCAGTCTAAAAAGATGCTCAGGACAGTTGACAGAATGCTTCTGCGTGTCATCATGAAGAGTATCATTTTCACGTGTTATTAAGCCTTTAACCCACTTTAACCATTCAAAAAACTTTAAAGCATTCAAACACAAGACGCGGAAAAGCTGAACTGAGCAGCTGCCCAGCAAACATTGATCCGACGACGTCAAGTGCCCGGCCAAAAATAGTCGCGGTAGGACGGCATAAATCGGTAGAAATATGTAACTTTTCCTAAAAATGCATTTAGATACATTTGTAAACGTCTATAGTTCTCTGGGGTTGCATGTATAATTGTTACTTTGACTTTTAGCTTTGTGTAGTTCAATATTTACCCGTGCGTTACACGTCCATCATGACCCTCTATGAAATCCTTGTGAAATAAGCAAAAGCTGTGCTTACACCTTGATTAATTGAGGTTTTAAAGAGGTTGTGAACAGACGTCCACTGACGTCTTTTACACGTCTCGTCATGGTTTGTGAAAAGACGTCCAAGCAAGACTGACAGGATAAATTTTTTTTGTACAAAGTAAATATATTTACTTTATCTTGTTTAAATAAATGATAATCACAAAGAGCCCAGTGTGGTTGCAAAGCAATGCTGCAATTTAGTCATTATTTCAACCTGTTTTATGTATTTGTTGTTATTATTTTTATGGAATCTATGCATATGTAAAACAGATATATACCCGATCACAATTTCGGTCTGAGTTAGATGTAATTGCCAAAACGGTGCTGTCAAGATGTAGACACAAAACATACTAATATATTTTGTGATATTACAAAATCCCCGATTATCTCGCGAGATCTCACTTTCTTCCGGAAGTTCCCTTTGAGCAGGCAACCACGAGGAGAGGAAAGGACTCGAAAAGGACTCTTGGAGGGAGATGTATCGATATATATTATATAAAATCTACTGTTGGGTAAGTACATATTGTATTATTTGGTTAACGTGCTTGAGTTTTACTTGTTTGACACATAGGAACCGAGAGAAATTATGCCCACATTTTCAACTGAAATTCACGGAGTATGGTTAAAATTAGCTAACGTTAGAAGGCTAAAAAGTTACTTATATTGATGTAATTTTTATTGGTATGCTTTAATGAATTATTCAGGGGACATCACAGCCCTCCTGTCTTATCAGAAATGTCCTGTTCACTTTCTCACACTTACACACCCAGTTAAGGATGTTTCTCAAGGGCATCACATTGAAGCATAACACCTTTTGTACAATAAAAATACAATCTAATGCATGTTGATTACCTTTCTTATAATGTTTCATTCATGATTCAATTATCTTGGTCCAAGGTTTTTTTTTTTTTTTTTTAGCTGTATATATAACAAAGATATTTTGAAAATAAGTGCATGTCATTTATCTAAAAAAAAAATTATCTTATTTTAAAAAGAAATATATTCTCTTCCCTCAGATGCTGTGAAGAAGTGGAGACTCTGAAGGGGATGCAGCAATGGCAGAACACCTGAAGCTCACTCCAGGAAGAGATGGGGGTGGAGGTTACAAGAAATGAGCCAAACAACTGTAATGTGTTTAAGGGATAGTTCACCCAAAAATGAAAATAGTCTCACCCTCATGTTACGATCATAATCATTTTTCCTACAATGGCAGTTAATGGATTGTGAGATCTGCTTGGTTACAAACATTCTTCCAAATATCTTTGTGTTTATAAGACGTAAGTGTAAGTCAATGACAAGATTAATAAAGACATGATAAAAAGAAACCATCTTTTAACATTCTAGTAGAAAACAGGTGCACGCATTCTCAGAAATGTAATATTTGAATTCATGCCGGTTCTATAAAGCTTAAAAACATTTACACCACTTTGATTTTATAAATAGCAATGATTTCAAACATATTTTATGATGAGGGTCTTATGTTTTATTATTTTTCTTGTCATATGACAACAATGGCTCCTGCAAGGTGTTTATTTCATATTTTATTACCATTTTCTAAACTATAGCAAATAAACTGATAATGTGAGAAATGTTGAAGGTGTCTGAATAAATTTTGGTTTGACTATGTTTAATTTTTACAGTGCTATTTTACATTTAATTATTCGGTTTATGTACCTGGACACTTACAAACTTGAAAAAACTTAAACACTGTGTAAATACCACAAACAAATAAACAGAACAAACAACCAAAATTAAACACTTTCAAACAGGGCCCACTGGTACAACCAGTACCGGGGCCCTGCTAACCCCAGCTACGGCCCTGCTTACAGTGCAAACCTTGTCAGTGAACTATGAGGGCAAAAAAACAAAACAGATACAAAATAATCGTTCATTAATCGTAATCGAGGTAAAATGTTCAATTAATCAAGGTTTTGATTTTAGGCCATAATCGTCCAGCCCTATATTTAGTTATTATTTAAAAACATTTTACTTACCAAGATTAAGCAAGGCCAACGTGTTTTTGTGGAGGAAAATGATTGAATCCACTGTATATGGCTTCAGCGCGTTCCTGCGCTCACTGATGGTGCGTCCAGCGATATAACCCTCTGGCTCATTATTCGAGGATTCTCATTATAAACAAGGTCAAAACTTTTCCAAACCTCAGACTTTGCTTTAGTTGCTGGTGCTACCAAAACGTAATCGTCAAAGGCAAGCCTCCGTTCCAACTACTCAGCATACATTTTCGCATCTTTCTCGTGCTAATCGAAACACATTACATGACCGCTCATTTACCGCCAGAGATGTATAAAGTACTAGAGACCCATACTTGAGTAAAAGTACAAGTGCTCTATCAAAAAAGTGACTTGAGTAGAAGTTGAAGTGCTCTTTAAGGACCACACTTAAGTAGAAGTACTAAAGTATTCAACATTTTTTGTACTTAAGTATTGCAAGTAGTCTATTTTAAAATTTACTACTCAAGTACTGAAAGTAAAAGTAGAAGTGTGTTATGTAGCTATTAAAGAAAGTAGTCAAAAGTTTGAACATATTGTTTTTACTATTTCAGATGATGAAAGGACAATCACAATTCCTTTGACTGTAACTTCTTGTAAACAAAAAAATGGTTACTAGGGTTAGTTAGCCCAATTTGCAAAATGATGTCATTAATAACTTACCCTCATGTTGTTTCAAACCCCTAAGACATCAGAGGGTCATTTAGAATTTTTTGAAGCATCGAAAATACATTTTGGTCCAAAAATAGCAAAAACTACGACTTTATTCAGCATTGTCTTCTCTTCCGTGTCTGTTGTAAGACAGTTAAAAACAAAGCAGTTTGTGATATCCGGTTCGCGAACGAATCATTCGATGTAACCTGGTCTTTTTGAAACAGTCCACCAAATCGAATTGAATCGTTTTAAACAGTTCGCGTCTCCAATACGCATTAATCCACAGATTAATTAAGCTGTTGACTTGTTTAATGTGTCTGACACTCCCTCTGAGTTAAAACAAACCAATATCCCGGAGTAATTCATTTACTCAAACAGTACACTGACTGAACTGCTATGAAGAGAGAACTGTAGATGAACACCGAGCCGAGCCAGATAATGACTCGTTCACGAGTCAAGAACCGTTTCTGCCAGACGCGTCCGATTCGTGAACCGAGGAGCTGATGATACTGCGCATGTGTGATTTAGCGTGAAGCAAACCGACACACAGAGCGTCTGAACCGAACTGATTATTTTGGTGATTGATTCTGAACTGATTCTGTGTTAATGTTATGAGCCCAGGTGCAGTAAACGCCAATGACGCCATTGCATCGAGCGCAAAAGAATCGGTGAACTGTTTTCTTCAACTGGTTTATTGAATCGAACTGTCAGAAAGAACTAACGTTACTGGTCATCCGAGAACCGATGCAACCGGTTCTTGACTCGTGAACGAGTCATTATCTGGCTCGGCTCGGTGTTCATTTCTCTCTTCACAGCAGTTTAGTCAGCACACGCAGTCTTCTTAATCGCTTGATTCGCTCAATGATGTGGCAGCTTCATCAAACCTGCCATCTACAGTTCTGGCAGTGGTTTGTAATGGAATGATTCGTAACATTATTATAATTGTAACGAGTAACGATGCAGCACATAAAAAAATATCGGAGTAAAAGTATTAAACTCAGCGAAAATTTGTACCGAAGTAAAAGTGGAAGTAGGAGAAAAAAAATAATACTCCAGTAAAGTACAGATACCGCCTTTTAGTACTTAAGTACAGTAGTGAAGTAGTTCTACTTTGTTACTATACATCTCTGTTTACCGCACAAGCCTGAGCCCGACCCAAGCCCGTGTAAAATTATATAAATAAAGCCTCTAAATGAAGTCCGATTGGGTTCGGGCAAAGATCTTAAGCTCTATTTTCTATACTCGATTCTCGATTCAAGTCAATGAATATAGATTTAATACAAATACTATATGTATAAATAAGAACAGTGAACATAAGTTTACAATTGGGTAATTAATAAAAAGAAATTAAGAGCCACAAACCTGTATATTAAACTCTTTTATTTTAGGTACACTTGGGTACATTAAAACAGAACCCATCTCTAATTTTCAAATGCATACAATTATGTTAAATAAATACAAGTTTGATGCAAGATGAAAGATGCTTTTTTCTTGTCAACAACACTATCGTCGTAGTCTTGCTTACGAAATCTATAATGCTTCCCTACCTCTGACTTTTTATGTGAAGGTGGCATCAACGTCGACAAAGCACCTGGAAACCTTTTAAGCCAGTGGTTCTCAACCTTTTTTTCCAGCGGGCCGCATTATGGTCCAAGTACAAGTCTCGCGGGCCGCACGCACATTACGTCACCAAACCAACCTGATTTATAATATTATAGCCTAAATATTATGATATCTAATCAATTAGATTCATTGAAGTAAATAAATAATTCTACTACACCTGATTCTGTCGGGAGCTGAACAATTTTGTCAAATTTGGCTCGACGTAGTAACAGCACAATGAAATTGCGATTGTAAAGCATGTGTTATACTTTCCGCATGAGCAATCCGGACGCAGACATGGCCAGTGCTGACACGGACTTCTTCCATTTATACTTCTGAAAGCGCACGCTGATGGTCCACTCTGCAACAAACATGTGAACAAACAATTGCCCAGAATCATTGCACAAAGCTGTCTTTATATTCTTTATTGACGGATTGCACAGGTTCGATTGGCAATGGGCTTCTTCACACTGCCTGAACAGATGCAGTCTGTAAGACGTGCACGGGAGCATGACTTGACGCATGACATTGGAGAAAATGTGCGTTCCCAAATGTAGCCTATGTTGACCCAAATATGGAAAGCACTTTCGAATTTAATAATATGAGGTTCTCTTCAGAGATGTTTGCCACATTTCTTCAATTAAGGATGATTGCTGCATAGTATATGGTGTTTTTAATTTTCTTGAACTTCTTTAAGTGAGTTGCAAAAGTTTTGTGTGTGTGTGTTCAGCATATGGTGGGCCGCATTTGAATTTGTGACGGGCCGCGGGTTGAGAACCACTGCTTTAAACTGAATAAATGAATGACAGGCTCGTTGTTAACAACGCACAAGGCACATAAGAGGGTGACATCTTGTGGAGAAGATTTGTAATTAGATTTACGCCAATCTTACGTTCAATGTCTGTGGAAATAAATATGGAAAAAATAGATTCATGGCCTTTGAGAATCAATTTTGAATCGACCACATTTTAAAAAATGATTAATCGAAAAATTTATTTTTTTACCCAGCCCTACTTGTCATAATCTGAGTTTATAATTTGTAAATAAATAATTGCTAAATTCAAAACAGAAATAGGCGCTGTGACCGTCACTGACAATACAATTTCCCGGTGCATTCAATGATGTCACTAAACGGTGACGCCACAACAAACATCGTTCACAAGTTTCTGCATGGACCTAACTAGGGCACAGGTTCTCAAGCCCTGGGACAAAATGGTATGCTTTAAGGAAAATGTATAGCCTATATAAGTTCATGGAAAGAAAAGGATGGCAATGTGCATTCTGTTTGTTTGCTTTATTTTACTCGTGAACGAGTCAGTCTTTTGTTCGTCATCTGGCTCGGCTCGGTGTTCATCTTCAGTTCTCTCTTCACAGTAGTTCAGTCAGTGTACTGTTTGAGTAAATTAATTACTCCGGGATAGTGGTTTGTTTTAACTCAAACGGAGTGTCCGCCACATTAAAAAAGCTAACAGCTTAAGTGGATTGATGCATATTGGAGACGTGAACCGTTTAAAATGATTCAGTTCTGGTTCAAATAGATCCTGTTACATCGAATGATTCGTTCGTGAACTAGATATCACAAACTGCTTTGTTTTGAACTCTCTCTCACAACAGACACGGAAGAGAAGACAGTGCTGAATAAAGTCATAGTTTTGGCTATTTTTGGACCAAAATGTATTTTCAATGCTTCAAAATTATATATATATATATATATATATATATATATATATATATATATATATATATATATATATATATATATATATATATATATATATATATATACGGATAAAAAGCTAAATGTTTTCATTTCATTTTGGTTCATTCTTGATCACAAGCATGATGCTGCCACCACCATGCTTCACTGTTGGGACTGTATTGGACAGGTGATGAGCAGTGCCTGGTTTGTTTTCTCCACACAAACTGCTTAGAATTAAGGCCAAAGGGTTCTATCTGTGTCTTATCAGACCAGAGTCCTTCAGCTGTTTTTTTAACAAACTCCATGCAGGCTTTCATGTGTCTTGCAATGAGGAGAGGCTTCCATTGGGCCACACAGGGCTGCAGTGATGGTTGACTTTCTACAACTTTCTCCCATCTCCCGACTGCATCTCTGGAGCTCAGCCACAGTGATCTTTGGGTTTTTCTTTAAATCTCACACCAAGGCTCTTCTCCCCCGATAGCTCAGTTTGGCCAGATGGCCAGCTCTAGGAAAGGTTCTGGTCATCCCAAACGTCTTCCATTTAAGAATTATGGAGGCCACTGTGCTCTTAGGAACCTTAAGTGCAGCAGTATTTTTTTGTAACCTTAGCCAGATCTGTCTGTGCCTTGCCAGAATTCTATCTCTGAGCTCTTTGACCTTTGACCTCATGATTCTCATTTGCTCTGACATGCACTGTGAGCTGTAAGGTCTTATATAGACCGGTGTGTGGCTTTCCTAATCAAGTCCAATCAGTATAATCAAACACAGCTGATTATGAAGGTGTAGAACCATCAAGGATGATCAGAAGAAATGGACAGCACCTAAGTTAAATATATGAGTGTCACAGCAAAGGGTCTGAATACTTAGGACCATGTGATATTTAAGTTTTTCTTTTTAATAAATGTGCAAAAATGTCAACAATTCTGTGTTTTAGTGTCAATATGGGGTGCTGTGTGTACATTAATGAGAAAAAGAAAATGAACTTTTAGCAAATGGCTGCAATATAACAAAGAGTGAAAAGTTTAATGGGGTCTGAATACTTTCCGTACCCACTGTGTGTCTGTGTGTGTATATATAAATATATAAATATATATATATATATATATATATATATATATATATATATATAAATATAAATATTTATATTTTTATATATACACACACAGACACATTTATATTTATATATATATATATATATATATATATATATATATATATATATATATATAAATATTTATATATTTATATATACACACACAGACACACAGTGGGTAAGGAAAGTATTCAGACCCCATTAAACTTTTTTAAGAAAGTATAATTCATTTTAAAATGGATTAAAAAATAAATGTGTAAAATAAATATACATATACTTCAGATGACAAAGTATTTCTCACAAATAAATAGATAAAAAAGAAATATTGCTACAAGTGTGACTGCATCATATGATAATTATCAATTATTAATAATATTAATAATGTTCATCGTCTGACTGACTACATCTTGTATTAATTTTTCTAAAAATCCTGTCACACGCGCACAAACTGACAGTCACCACTTATAAGCTACTACTAAATATAGTAAAAAAACATCATTTTCTATAAAGCTTTGTAACGATTTGTATTGTAAAAAACGCTATACAAATAAACTTGAATTGAATTTAATTTAATTTAATTTAATAAAAAATATAATTAAAAAGTAAGTAAACAGTGTAACCAACAGTGCAGTCAGTATTCTGGGAAGTTTGTGTGCATTGGGAATCTTATTTTTCAAATAAAGCCAAGGTAACACTCATTTTACCTACAGCACACAGTGAAAGTGACATAAACATGAAAGTAGGCAAATGCATAAAGCACAGCATAATTTGAAATCACGAGTTTAAAGTTTAAAGCATTCAATTCACACAGACCAACTGTCACACAGAGAATATTTCATCATGCTGGATACAAACACACTTCACAAGATCTGACAGCTAGATTCGACTAAGTTTGCAAGGTCTGTGAAATTAAATATTCATTAGTCATTCAAAGATTTGTTTAAGTGATATACATGCGTATTTGCTAAATGCTGATGGCAAATGAGAAAGTTTTATAATATTTGACTTTCTATTACTAATATTATAAAAGCAATCGTTAATACTTTTTGTATACATTAATTCCTTTGTTTAACCATTCTAACTGATTATTAGACAGACTTTTCGTATTAGACAGAACTGTTAACAACGACAGTAAACAAGAGGGACAGTGTGCACAAACGTTTAGGAGCTGCCTATTGGTCTATTGTGGCATCAAAATAATGATGTCTCAGATGCATCAGCCAAGCAGAAAATCTTATCGGCCGATTGCGATATTTGAAAAATGCAAATATCGGCAGATATATCAGCCTTGGTGATATATCGGTCGACCACTATTATATATATATATATATATATATATATATATATATATATATATATATATATATACACACACATTATATATATATATATATATACACACACACACACACACACACACACGTAATGTCTGTTACATTGACATATGAGAACTTCCCATCACATCTGATACTCTGTCAAAAAATGGAAGTATACTCTTAGTCTTTTACATTTTAAGGATGTCTGATTAAAATGTCACAACTTGCAGCACAGAAACAATATGATGTGTGCGTGAGATAAGAGCAAGTGACATCTCAGTTTAGTACAGAATGTTATTGATTTCTGAGCTCTACAGATCTGAGACACCATAGAGCTATAATATCTTTATAGAAAATGATCTTGTAATATTGTAACCACCTAAGGTAAAATTTTGCTAAATAATTAAAAAAATATATTTAATGGCAACATGAAAGTGAAAGATTCTTTACTCTCTGTCAACCTATTAAAGTAATGTATTGCCATTATGTAATAATGCAAGAGTCTGTCTGTCTATCTATCTATATAGCCATCCATCCATCGCCATTCCAGTTAAAACGTATTAATATGTTGAAACGACCGGATTAATATAGAGTATACATCAAGCATTATGCATGTTTTGATAATGTACAACTGATTGATTTATACTCCAGAACTGCCACACAACACCAAGAACAACTTTTTGTAACATTATGATATGATCTGAGGCTCAGTGATACAAAATAAAATAATGGGGGCAGGGGGGTAATATTCTGTGATAGACAACCCAGCACAATTATTGTGGCAAAGTAAATCATGGGGAGGGAGCAGGGCTGTGCAATATGGGGAAAAAGTTAAGCTTCAGCTCAACACTGTCAATAATGTGCAGCACAGTATGAGTATCATTACCCTGCTGAAAAATAAAAAAATAAAAAGATAAATAAATCATAAGTTTTAGTTTCCATAATTTTTTTTTCAGCAGACAAGATTATAATAGCATAACTAATTTTATAGAATTAACTTAGTTACTGAATTTAGCTCAATTTTTATAGCATTGCGCTATCAAGCCAAAGGTTGGGGGTTCGATTCCCCGGGAACACATGATAGTTAAAAATTGATAGCCTATCTGCTAAATGCATACCTTTAAAAGTTCTGCTAAATGCATAACTATTTATTTTTTATATAAATAAAGAGCTGTATTTCTTTAGTCAATTATTAACCCTTAAAGACCTAGAACATTTTTGGGGCGCCTGACACAAACTATGCAGCATAGGCAATAGTAAAAACAATTGCACAAATTGTCTTCAACAAAACAGTGCAAAAGCAGTGCAAAAGATTCACAAACTACACAAAATGAGTGAGAAATATTCAGAGTGCAACAGAAAAAAAAACAGTCCAAACTATCTTCTTGAACTATATATTTTTTATAATTATTTTATTATAATAGACATAATATAAATAAAACATCTGTTGGCTGTAATATGTGTCAGAATTGATTTTACCGGGACATCGCCTAGCGACCCAAGACAAGACATAAATTCCAGTGCTTTATCAGATATGTACTACTGTTTCATCCTTGGTTTTGGTTTGTTTTATGTCAAAGTTCTCTGTCGTGTTTTTTTTTTTTTTTCAGAGAGTTTTCTCATGCAAATGTGTTAGTTTGTGTTTGTATCCACGCACTCGCGACAGACTTCCCTTTCACTTTGTGTTCGTTCATATTTCAAAAGCAATATGTTAAGTAGTAGTTCAAAAGACTACTTATTGGTTGAATATGGTACAGCTTGAACCAATCCGGGCTTGGGGGTGGGACTACGCGTCAACAATCATTTCTGTTTGGCTCAGAGGAACGAAAGCATTGGTTTCTTCTGACAAATCAATGTTGTCAAAATATGATGACGTGATAACGTGCACTACTGCGCCTCTGAATATCCAAATGAGATAAATAGGATAGGATATCTCCTATCTCGATGCAGGTTGCGAATGTGCCTCAAGCCTCGTCCATACTGCCAGATGCACTCGTGGAGATTTGCAGTGCAGGGCCGTGTGAGAATATAACCGAGCATTACAAAACGGGCTGCGTGAGTACTGCAAGTGTGAACGGCTCGTCCATGACGTGGGATTCGTGCCGTGTGGGGAAGAGAGGGGCGAGTATGAGAAGAATTCAGAGACACAGGCTGTGTGTGCGGTCTTCTGAATTGGGAATAGTGCACTTCACTACTTACTCTATTGGTAAGTAGTGAAGTGAAGTGAAGTGACATTCAGCCAAGTATGGTTACCCATACTCAGAATTTGTGCTCTGCATTTAACCCATCCGAAGTGCACACACACAGAGCAGTGTACACACACACACACACACACACACTGTGAACACACACCCGGAGCAGTGGGCAGCCATTTATGCTGCGGCGCCCAGGGAGCAGTTGGGGGTTCGATGCCTTGCTCAAGGGCACCTAAGTCGTGGTATTGAAGGTGGAGAGAGAACTGTACATGCACTCCCCCCACCCACAATTCCTGCCGGCCCGGGACTCGAACTCACAACCTTTCGATTGGGAGTCAGACTCTCTAACCATTAGGCCACGACTTCCCAAAGAAAAGACTGTCACTGAAGGCTGAAAGTCATGCATATGCTCTGGAACAGAGTAATATCACGTCCACATCGCAGGCTTTTGCGATTAGCAAATCGCAATGTTTCAAATCGCGATTTCGATTCAATTTTGATTAATCGCACAGCCCTAGGAGGGAGTGATATTCTGTAAGAGACAACCCATCACAATTATTGTGGCAGCTTTCTTTGACTCAGTATTACTTTATAACTACAGGTTTTTATGACATCAAGGCTCCATTGAGAAAGGTTTCAGAATGAGGTTTTCTTACCTTCTGGGCTGGGATCGGTGGTCATCTTCCCCACTGCCAGACTCCTTTAAAATAAATAAATAAAAGGAAACAGATTTATTAGTAGTATTGATCTGTAGCATAATAGCATTCTACCTCTGGTTGTAACACTCAGTCTAAACTATACAATGAAAATGCACTGTAAAATTGAGCATAAAATCTATTTTTATTGTAGGGGTCTTAAAAAAAAATGTGTTCATGCAGAGACAGAGCATCCACTAAACTTGAGTGTTGCATTTTAACTAAACAAGGTTACCTTTAGTTGAAGTTAATGTTGTATTTCTGCTTCAAAATATTTGTAATTTCATAAAAATTAAATTAAGCTCAAACACTGATTGATAGATGCCCTGCAGTATTGCTGTCATTCTCTGTTGATAACCCCTACTTAATAAAAACTTTAACTAGAAAAAAAAGTTTGTTGAGACAAACTTTAAAGGGGGGGGTGAAATGCTCGCTTTCACTCAATATCCTGTTAATCTTGAGTACCCATAGAGTAGTACTGCATCCTTCATAACTCCAAAAAGTCTTTAGTTTTATTATACTTATAAGAGAAAGATAGTCTGTACCGTTTTTTCCCGGAAAAACACGAGCGGCTGGAGGCGTGACGTGTGGGCGGAGCTAAAGAATCACGAGCAAGGTGTACATGTGTAAAGTGCAGTTTGATGCCAACATCGCATGTTGTTTACTTGATGTGCTTATGCGCCGATAGTTAAATTAACAACACAGAGATATTTGAAGCGGTTTTACTCACCCCCTGCGGTTCCAACACACGATCGTGACACTTTTCCGTTGGGACTGCATTATCCCTTAAGAAATAAACGATATGCAAATCCGGCGTCAAACTGGGGCTTGTTTGTAAAACAAGCATCTTCGATATGCAGGTAACAAACAAAAACACTCTGTAAAAATAAACTCCATCCACTGGTCCCTTAATGCTGTTGTTTTTTTTGGTAATCTGTGCAGGGTTGTCTTGCCCTGGCAACCAAAAACACACTTCTTTTGTGACATTTTTCTCTCTCGCTTTGATCAGTGAATGTCTCTGCCCTGCTCTATGGGAGCGCGTGCTCTTCCGGGAGAAGTGCCCTTAGGACCCATATAAGGAAATTCCGCTCCATCTAACGTCACACAGACCCATACTCGAAAAAAACTTTCCGAAACGTGACAAACTGGAAGGTCCATGTTTATCATGGGAATCAAACTCTTTAATGGTGTAAAAAACTCAGTATGCATGAAATAGCATTTCACCCCCCCCCCCCTTTAAGTTGGCTTGAGAAAGCCTGACCAGAAAGTTTGAAGAAGTTTAAAGTTAGAAGTTTAAAGTAGTTTGAAGTTTAAAGTAGTTTAAAGTTAGATTGATAGATTATTTAAAAGAAAGATTTATTAGTTAGAAAGAATGATAGATAGATTAGTTAGAATGATAGGTTAGTTCAAATGAAAGATATTTTATTTAATATTTCTTTTAGCATGTTGCTAGCTTTTGACGCTAGCATGCGACTAGCATGTCGCCAGCATGTTTCTAGCATGATTAGCATGTTGCTAGCATGTTTCTAGCATGATTAGCATGCGACTAGCATGTTTCCAGCCTGATTAGCATGTCGCTAGCATGTTTTTCGCATGATTAGCATATGACTAGCATTTTTCTAGCATAATTAACATGTTGCTAGCATTATTAGCATGTTTGCTAGCATGTTTCTAGCATGACTAACATGTCATTAACATGCTTCTAGCATGATTAACATTCGACTAGCATGTTTAACATGTTTATTAGATTCTGTACCCACACAATTACTGAAAGAGTTGTTACCTGTAGCCGAAGAACCGTTTCTCAATAGAGCCCGACTGATAAATCGGCAGGCCAATATTACTGGCCGATATGAGCTAATTGCATTTAAATCGGCATCGGCGTTTATAACGGCCGATGAAACATGAGAAACAGAGTCTCATGCTTCACTCATGTTATGAGTGTTGCATAGTTTGCCCACCAGAGGGAGCTCTGCAACTCCCCAGTTGACAACGGCGTCAGAAATCCACTACAGAAGAAAGCTATCAGCCGAGCCAAGGAGATGTACTCTTTTGACGGTGAGTCTGTCATTCGTCATGTGAAATGATTGTAGATTTAGTTCATACACTGTATGTAAAACAGTGTGGTAGTTCTAGCTAACGGTCCTATCATTATCACTTCTAAATATTCTGTAACATCACTTACAGCCGCTAATGCATTGCTATATTAGATTAGCCACAAAGCTAATACCATCTTTATCAGTGGAAGAGCGCGAACGTTAATAAGAGGTCAAACTATAACGTTAGCGTTTAACCCTCTTGGCGCCACGGTCGAGTTTACTCGACAAGATCTGGCACTGAATAAAACGGCCGATTTTGTCAAATAGGGTGTCAAATTTCATGCGACCTCCCCTGCACCAGATAACAGACATGTAATACTTCATCTCTGACTGAAAAAAACATCATGCTTCTATACAAAATCTTCGAGCTAGAGCGCAATCAGTGCGAATAAAAGCGGAGCTTGTGTGAGAGTGAGCCATTTTATCTGACCAATATTGTCAACGTCAGCGAGTATTGGTATTAGATTATTATTATTATCATTATTACTATTATCTAATGGCATCAATAAAGCTTCATTAAAGCCGCAATGAAGTGTTGGGACTTCTATTCGCGGACACTAATTCTGAAGGGGAATATCTGCCTTCAGAAGATGACGGGGATACTGAAAGTAAAAGTATAGCCCTACACCAAGCACAGACGGTGAATCCTTTGCCCAATGTAAATAAATGGTCCTTTGCCATATGTCAGAGGTGTGAACAATGTTTGCCGGGTCGAGTGTTCATCGCGAAATTAGCAGGCGTGTTATTGTTGCGGGGACGAGGCGGGAGATTTTTACCACGCTAGACATGTATATTTGTTTTCTGACCGCTCCTCTCCGCAATCGCGGCGACAGTATTGTAGTGGAGACTTTGTCTAATGCCACTGGGTATGTTAGACGAGGTCAAAGTATTCATAGAACAGTTAGGAGGCAAGGTAGGAAGTCGCAATGACAATGACAGTAGTCCGAGCTGTGCACACTCGGCGCGTGCGCGAGGCAGATCTGGCCACGCTGCTCATAGCAGAAGCAGAGGCGATGTGACACGGGGCATAGATTTTGAACTAAACAGGTCTTGTCTACTTGTGTTTGTGTGTAATATGAATAATATATATGTGCCCCATACATGGAATCAGAGTGCCTGCTGCATGTAGTAAATTGAAAATCCCAACCGCTACATACATTCGGTTTGTTTCTACCATTTATTAGTAATGATTTACACAGTTTGTTTACTACTTACTATTTACCTGAGCATTCAGTATGTTGCAATATAGCACACAGAAGGTGAGGGACATTTTTTAGCGGGAAAGAAGTGATGCATTTTATCATTTTAACATGTGACTTTTCATGAAAATTCTATAATTCAAGATGGCCACCCCCATATAACGTCATAATATGCAAATTAGATGGGAAAATAAAATCCCTACATAAACATTGGGTCATCCTTAATATTTTTATAATTGACAGAAAGTCTCTATCTTTTATACATTTTAAGATATAGCCTTTTGAAATTAAGAGGTCAAAATCGAAAGTTTTAGGAAAAAACCTCTGGCGCCTAAAGGGTTAACTTATTCTAAATATATCTGCAGTGTTTCCCACATAATGACCGCGTAACTGTGGCAGGGGGGCGCGTGTAGTCAATGACTAGAAGTTATTTACAGCGTGCCTCGAAAAAACAACAACTGTTACGTTATTATAATGCTAACATACCATTTAAGGGGCCTTTTTAGCAGGCCCCTTAAATGCTTGCTATTAACTTGCTTGAAGGTGGTTATTCTCAAAATTGACAGCGGTGTGTTCATGACACTAACGTTAACCATTCAACTTCGAATTGATTCCGTAATCTTCCGGTAACAGTAGGCTAACTTTACGTTCGCCAGCGCATGACAATGTTTTGGTTCAGACTGCAAAAAGAGAAGAGGAGAAGATATACGGGTCCATTGTGAATGTGTCTGTGAGAGCAAATATAGTGTAGTTACAGTAACTACAGTTTTTTTTCCTTCTTTTTTACAGATTGTATCAAAGCAGCTTTACAGACATAACAGGAAAATGTTGTAATAATATAGTTAAATATAAGTAGGAAATAGGTAATACCTATTACTTGACAAAAAAACAAAAAAAAAAAAAAACATACATATATATATATATATATATATATATATATATATATATATACATATATATATATATATATATATATATATATATATATATACATATATATATATACATATATATATATATATATATATATATATATATATATATATATATTTCTCTATATTTCTAATTTTTGCCTATGTAGGAGATCCCTGTTTATTATTATTATAATTCTAATGATGACATGAGTATTGATACATGTTGATATTATTAATACACATGCTTATTCTTTCTCGGTCTCTCTTTCTGCCCCACAGATGGCTGAAAAAGATGAACGCTGTAGCAGAAAAGTGTGGGACTACTTCTGCAAAGATTCCTCTAATGCAGTGTTCTGCAATATATGTGCAGCTAATGTAAGCCAGGGGTCTATCAAAGCGAAGCAGAAAAACACTTCCAATTTAAAACCAGACTGTTTTTTGATCATTAAAGGGTTAGTTCACCCAAAAATGAAAATTATGTCATTAATAACTCACCCTTATGCTGTTCCAAACATGTAAGACCTCCTTTTTATCTTCGGAACACAGTTTAAGACATTTTAGATTTAGTCCGAGACCTCTCAGTCCCTCCATTGAAGCTGTGTGTACGGTATACTGTCCATGTCCAGAAAGGTAAGAAAAACATCATCAAAGTAGTCCATGTAACATCAGAGGGTCCGTTGTAATTTTTTGAAGCATCGAAAATACATTTTGGTCCAAAAATAGCAAAAACAACGACTTTATTCAGTATTTTCTTCTCTTCCGTGTCTGTTGTGAGAGAGAGTTCAAATCAAAGCAGTCTGTATATCCGGTTCGCCAACCAATCATTCAGTTCACCAAATCAAACTGAATCGTTTTAAACGGTTCGCATCTCTAATAGACATTATTTCACAAATGACTTAAGATGTTAACTTTATTTTAATGTGGCTGACACCCTGTCTGAGTTCAAACAAACCAATATCCCCGAGTAATGCATGCACTGGTCTTGTCCTGTCATCACAGTAATTGCACTCCGGTTAATTGCACCAGGTGCAGGCACTCATTAGCCATTAGCCTCCCTATAAATTCCAGTCTTTTCCTTTTGTTTGTATGGAGTCCTTTCGATTCGTATGTTCAGCCTTCTCGTCTTCCGAGATTCCTCCTTGTTTTCTTGTCCTCCGAGTTCCCGTTCTTTTTCCTTTCCTGTTCCCTCTTTTGTTTATTTGTTCATTTGTTTTTGGACTGATTTTTGGTGTTGACCTTGGACTGTTGTTTGACCACAATTTGGATTACCCTGTATAAATAAAATACCTGCAATTGGATCTCTTGCTCTCCCTGTGTCTCTCTGGGCAACGATCGTCACAGAAGGACTCCATCAAAGAGATCCAGCGGTATGTCTGTTCATATTTCCTCCCCAGCCACAGAGCGGGAGAGGAATGGTTTTGAAGGTACACCGCCTGGTCATGTTCCGTGGGACCAGGGGAGGTCGCTCAGGAGTGAGTGGTCGAGAGGAGGTCCAGCATCGCTCTCCATTGTGGCCCCCCGTCGACCATGGGTTCAGATGGGAGCCGCCGTCTCCCCATTGTGGAAGGAGAGGGGAGAGGAGGCGCAACCAAGTGCCAACCAAGCACCGCTGCGCAGAATGGCCACCGACCCAGCACCACGAGGAAAGATGGAAGCCAGCCCAACACCCTCCATTGTGGCCCCCCGTCGACCATGGGTTCAGATGGGAGCCGCCGTCTCCCCATTGTGGAAGGAGAGGGGAGAGGAGGCGCAACCAAGTGCCAACCAAGCACTGCTGCGCAGAATGGCCGCCGACCCAGCGCCATTGCACAGGATGGCCGCCAACCCAGCACCACGAGGCAAGATGGAAGCCAGCCCAACACCACAGCACAAGATGGCCGCAGGCCTAGCACCACTGCCCATGGTGGCCGCAGGTCCAGCGACACTGCACAAGATGGCCGTCAACCCAGCGCCACGAGGCAAGATGGACGCCAGCACAGCGCCACAGCACAAAGTGGTCACCAGCCCAGCACCACGGTGCAAATGGCCGCCAGCTCAGCACCAACACCCAAGATGGTCGCTGAGACGTTTTTGGATTATTTCTCCATGCTGTCAAAGATCCAAGAGATTCCCAGGAGTGTTCACGTCATGTCTGCCGATCCAGAGACTGAGCCAGCACCACAGTACAAGATGGCCACCAACCCAGCGCCACTGCACAAGGTTGCTGCCAGCCCGGAGCCACTGCAGAGGATGGCAGCTACAGTGGGTTTTCCTGAGGTGAGTCAGGTTCCCGTTGACTCTCCAGACTTGAGTCAGGTTCCGGTTGACCTTCCAGAGTCGAGTCATATTCCTGTTGAACCTCCAGAGTTGAGTCAGGTTCCCGTTGACCCTCCAGAGTTGAGTCAGGTTCCTGTTGACCCTCCAGAGTTGAGTCAGGTTTCGGTTGACCCTCCAAAGTCAAGTCAGGTGCTTGTGGACCCTCCGAAGTCGAGTCAGGTGCTCATGGACCCTCCAGAGTCAGGGTTAGTCACCACTGACTTTCCAGAGTCAGGGTTAGTCACCGACGACCTTCCAGATTAAGGGTTAGTCACCGTTGACCTTCCAGAGTCAGGGCTAGTTCCTGTTGACCTTCCAAAGTTGAGTCAGATTCCAGTTGACTATCCAGAGTCAAGTCAGGCTCCTGTTGACCATCCAGAGTCGAGTCACGTTCCAGTTGATCCTCCTGAATCAAGTCAGATTCCTGTTGACCTTCCAGAGTCGAGTCAGGTGCCCGTTGACTTTCCAGAGTTGAGTCAGGTTCCGGTTGACCCTCCAAAGTCGAGTCAGGTGCTCGTGGACCCTCCAGAGTCGAGTCAGGTGCTCATGGACCCTCCAGAGTCAGGGTTAGTCACCGTTGACCTTCCAGAGTCAGGGTCAGTCACCGCCGACCTTCCAGAGTCAGGGTTAGTCACTGTTGACCTTCCAGAGTCAGGGCTAGTTCCTGTTGACCTTCCAGAGTCGAGTCAGGTGCCCATTGATTTTCCAGAGTTTGGTCAGGTTCCGGTTGACCCTCCAGAGTCGAGTCAGGTGCTCGTGGACCCTCTAGAGTCAGGGTTAGTCACTGTTGACCTTCCAGAGTCAGGGTTAGTCACTTTTGACCTTCCAGAATCAGGGCTAGTCACCGTTGACCTTCCAGAGTCAGGGCTAGTTACCATGGACTTTCCAGAGTCAAGGCTAGTCACCGTTGACCTTTCAGAGTCAAGTCAAGTCACTGGTGATCTTCAAGGACAGAGTCAAGTCACTGGTGATCTTCAAGGACAGAGTCAAGTCACCGGGGTTCTTCATGGGAGAATTCAGGTCACCAGGATCTTCATGAACAAAGGCAAGTCACCATTGATCTTTATGAACAAGGAAACACCATGGGAGTACCAGAGTCTCGTCATTTCTCTGTGGATTTACCAGAGCCTCTCCAGGTCTCTGATGAACTACCAGAGTCTCTCCATGTATCTGATGATTTACCAGAGTCTCTCCTCGCTTCTGCGGAACTTCCAGAGCCTCGTCACATCTCAGTTGAACTCTCTGAGCACCCGACTGATCCTGCTGTGGCCATGGAGGCTACCCTTAACTTGTTCAGATTATTTGTTTCAGACTTGCCCAATCAGACGTATCCTCCTGTTTAATCGGCCACATGGAGGTGGTGGTCTTCTGCTCTGCCCTGGGAGGCGTCTGGTTCGGACAAATGGATGTGGTGGTCTTCTGCTCCACCCTGGGGGGCGTCTGGTTCGGAAGCACGGATTTGGTGGTCTTCTGCTCTGCCCTGGGGGGCGTCTGGTTCAGACGCACAGATGTGGTGGTCTTCTGCTCCGCCCTGGGGGGTGTCTGGTTCGGACACACGGATGTGGTGGTCTTCTGCTCTGCCCTGGGGGGCGTCTGGTTCGGACACACTGATGTGGTGGTCTTCTGCTCCGCCCTGGGGGGCATCTGGTTCGGACGCACTGATGTGGTGGTCTTCTGCTTCGCCCTGGGGGGGGTCTGGTTCGGCCGCACAGATGTGGTGATCTTCTGCTCCGCCCTGGGGGGCGTCTGGTTTGGACGCACAGATGTGGTGGTCTTCTGCACCGCCTTGGTGGGCGTCACGTGATGTCCTTCTTGGACTTGTGTTTTTGTGTTTTTTTTTTGTTTTGTTTTTTCTGTCTGTCTTCCTCCTATGAACCGTCCCTCCCCCTGATCCTCCGCTGGTCCACCTCCCTCCTGGACTCCTTGTTTTGTGTTGCATTTCTCTTGTCTCCGTTTCCCCATTTTACCTGGACGTCTTGTCTCCGTTTCCCCATTCTACCTGGTCCTCTTGTCTCTGTTTTACAATTTTATCTGGCCCTCCGTCCCTCCCCCTGGTCCTCCGCCATTCCACCTCCCTCCTGGTCTCTTTGTGTCTTTGGTTTTCCTTTGGGTTCGGGTGGAGCATCTGGCAGCTGCTCCGTGGAGGAGGGGGTAATATGTCACACTATCTAGTCTCTGTTTCCCGGGGTGTCCACTAGTGGGCTCACTTCCCCTTAGGCACTTCACTGTAGGCACTAGATTTCCTCTAGTCTTGTCCTGTCATCACAGTAATTGCACTCCGGTTAAAGCTGCAGTCGGTAACTTTTGATGCTCTAGCGGTTAAAAAACAAAACAGCTTGCGTCTTGCGGAAGAACATTGTAGCCGGATCTACTTTTCTCTGTTTATGTCTATGAAGAATCACAAAGGTAATGGTTACTCCGCCACGGTGCCCCCGAAGCAATCTAAAATAGTCTTAATATAATATATACCCTAGTGATTCAGGACAGGCTAAAAACACGGTTTGGAAAAAGGATTCATGGTGTACTCACTTATTATATACATTTTGTAAATTTTGAACACACAAAAAAGTTACGGACCGCAGCTCTGATTGGTTGCTTCTTACCGGGAGCGATGTATTCCTGCAAATGGCAGTAGGACCACTGGGAGGAGCCAGAGGAGCTTGATTTTTTCACAGATTATCTGTCTCATATTCTACTGTCAGGACATAATGACAGGTTTAACAAATATGTAAAAAATATATTTTTACAAAAGTTACCTACTGCAGCTTTAATTGCACCAGGTGCAGGCACTCTATTGTCATTAGCCTCCCTATAAATTCCAGTCTTTTCCAGTCTTTTCCGTTCGTATGTTCAGCTTTCTCGTCTTCAAAGATTCCTCCTTGTCTTCTCGTCCTCCGAGTTCCCGTTCCTTTTTCTTTCCTGTTCACTCTTTTGTTTATTTGTTCATTTGTTTTTGGACTGATTTTTGGTGTTGACCTTGGACTGTTGTTTGACCACGATTTGGATTACCCTGTATAAATAAAATACCTGCAATTGGATCTCGCTCTCCCTGTGTCTCTCTGGGCAACGATCGTCACAGTTCCTACCTGTCTGATCGCTACCATTTTGTTTATTTAAATGGGGAGTCATCTCATTTATCACCAGTAAAATATGGAGTGCCACAAGGATCCGTCCTAGGTCCCCTTCTGTTTTCAATATACATGTTGCCCCTTGGTAATATTATTAGAAAATACGGGTTTATCTTCCGTTATGCTGATGATACTCAGCTATATATCTCAACGAAACCAGATTCAACTTCTAAATTACCTAAGCTAACAGAATGTGTTAAAAATTTTAAAAATTGGATGACCAATAATGTTCTCTCCAAATAAATTCAGATAAAACAGATATATTAATTATTGGACCAAAAAAACAGAACACAGAATCTTGTAGACTACAATTTGCAACTAGACGGATGTACGGTTACTAAATGGTTTAGCTCCTGCATACCTAACTAGCCTTCTACCACGTTACAATCCATCACGCTCCCTAAGGTCACAAAATGCTGGACTTTTGGTAGTTCCTAGGATAGCAAAGACCATTAAGGAGGTAGAGCCTTTTCACATTTGGCTCCCAAACTCTGGAATAGCCTTCCTGGTAATGTTCGGGGTTCAGACACACTCAGTATGTTTAAATCTAGATTAAAAACGCATCTCTTTCGCCAAGTATTCAAATAATGTATCTCTTAAATTGTTAGCATAGTTGCATCTGATCAAATGTGCATTCTCATTCTTTAGCTTGGGTTAAACTAATTAATTTTACTTTGTTGGAACAGCAGCTATGCTAATGATGTCTCTATTTGTTTCTGTGTTTTACCACGGGATTTACACAAGCTCCAGTCTGGATCCAGAACACCTGAGAAGAGATGATGCTGACCCTCAGAGGACCTCAGATGATGCCAACCCTGAATCAACAAACAAAACTAACAAATATTGCTACAAGTGTGACTGCATCATATAATAATTATTAATTGTTAATAATATTAATAATGTTCATCGTCTGGCTGACTACGTCTTGTATTAATTTTCTAAAAATCCTGTCATACACGCACAAACTGACAGTCACCACTTATAATCTAATACTAAAAATTGTAGAAACATAATTTTCTGTAAAGTTGCTTTGTAACGATTTGTATTGTAAAAAGCGCTATACAAATAAAACTTGAATGTTGACATGTTTCTAGCATGATTAGCATGCGACTAGCATGTCGTTAACATATTTCTAGCAAGATTAGCATTCGACTAGCATGTTTCTAACATTACTAGCATGTTGCTAGGAGATAGATAGACAGACAGACAGACAGACAGACAGACATAAGAAATATTAGATAAGTATTGTGACGAGTCAGCTGCCTCCTCCCTGATTATCACCGGCACCCCGTCCTAAATCGCCGCCCTTCACCAGGCTCCCGACTGGAGTGGGTGTGTGAGAGGAGGGGCGCTGGACGAGTCAGGGCTGGCGGCGTGTGATGGGGCACACCTGAAGGAAGTGGAGCCTCATTACCGCCGCTGTTTAAAAGCCCAACGCGCCTCTCCTCATGAGACCGGTCTCTTCCCCGTGCATGCACGCTGGTGTCCTCGTGGGTCCAGGAAGGGTGCGTTGAGGGACTCCCGCGCCACCAAGACGTGAGCTGCCGGACCCGCGATCCGGATGGGAACCGCACCCGTATACACGGCCGACGGGCCAGGATGCCGGGCCGTCCATCCCCTACCAGCGCCGCGGCCAACGAGAGAGACGCGGCCGCTAGGAGAAGCCGCCGCCCCTCGCGCCCCGGACCAAGGAGGGGAGCGCGTGCGGCCGCCGGACTCCGCCCCTTGCCTGGACCCTTCCTTGATGAACACTGCCCGACCCACACAAACCCCGCAGCACAACGAGGACACCAGATTCCCTGTTATTTTGGACACTTTCCCCCCTTTGGCCACTTTTATTCCCTTTGTTTTATGATTTCTGTTAATAAAAGCCTCTCCGAGGCCTGACGCCACGCCCACTGTGTCTGTCTTGTGCTCCTCCCGTGACACTGGTGGAGAATGCGGGCAGGCGGAGCCTAGACAGCGCAGTTGGGAAACGTCTGGTGACGTCACCCCCCTCTCGCTTGCAAACGTTCGTGAGAACCCAGACTGGGACGGAGGAAAACTGGGGACAGCCCCCCAGCCACACAAGGGGTAAGTGACTTTTCCATTGTCATTTTACCCTGTGGTTGGTTGAGGCTGTCACTAAAACCCGGTTTCTCTGTCCCTGTTCTGGTGCGCTGCGAGAGGGAGGACCGCCCGGAGAGGAAGCCCCGCCCACTCCGACCGTTTGGAGCCTGGTTGAGGATGGTAGCACTCCCGTGTGGGCGGCGCCCTGATGACGGGGATGTCGCTTGGGAGGGGGAATGTGACGAGTCAGCTGCCTCCTCCCTGATTATCACCGGCACCCCGTCCTAAATCGCCGCCCTTCACCAGGCTCCCGACTGGAGTGGGTGTGTGAGAGGAGGGGCGCTGGACGAGTCAGGGCTGGCGGCGTGTGATGGGGCACACCTGAAGGAAGTGGAGCCTCATTACCGCCGCTGTTTAAAAGCCCAACGCGCCTCTCCTCAGGAGACCGGTCTCTTCCCCGTGCATGCACACTGGTGTCCTCGTGGGTCCAGGAAGGGTGCGTTGAGGGACTCCCGCGCCACCAAGACGTGAGCTGCCGGACCCGCGATCCGGATGGGAACCGCACCCGTATACACGGCCGACGGGCCAGGATGCCGGGCCGTCCATCCCCTACCAGCGCCGCGGCCAACGAGAGAGACGCGGCCGCTAGGAGAAGCCGCCGCCCCTCGCGCCCCGGACCAAGGAGGGGAGCGCGTGCGGCCGCCGGACTCCGCCCCTTGCCTGGACCCTTCCTTGATGAACACTGCCCGACCTACACAAATCCCGCAGCACGACGAGGACACCAGATTCCCTGTTATTTTGGACACTTTCCCCCTTTGGCCACTTTTATTCCCTTTGTTTTATGATTTCTGTTAATAAAAGCCTCTCCGAGGCCTGACGCCACGCCCACTGTGTCTGTCTTGTGCTCCTCCCGTGACAGTATATAGATAGATATATAGATAAACAGACAGACAGATAGATAGATAGATAGATAGATAGATAGATAGATATTTAGATAGGGGTGTGACGGTTAGTATATAACTGTGAGACCGGTGGTTATAGTTGAACACCGTCATTAGAACTCTATAACCGGCAAAACAGTGTCATTAAAATATTTTTTACAAACATTTTTTATCAAAAATTATTTTCATTTTTTAGATAGGATCATAAGATGCGCAATATATCAGGAGACATGGTTTTTACCACTTAATGAAGTTTTGTAAATCGTCAGACATGATATTTACCACTTCATTAAATTTTGCTTTGTAGAAAATCTTTCTTAAAAACAAATTTCGTTTTGTACAAATTTTATCTTAATTTTAATAAATGTTTCATCAACCAATTGAATGTATTTTAATAAATAAAAAGCAAATATAGCAGACAATGATAACCGTGACATGGAAGCACCAGCGCGCCGCGTTCACTTGCACTGCACTGTGAACTAGAGCGCATCTCATCATAAATGAAACTCAGCGTAGGCCTATGCCTCATACATTAGCATTGCATGGCTTTGTTTGAGGCTCGCATCAACAAAGCATTGCATCGTCCATAGATCGCAAAACAATCAGCGGATGGCGGGCGGGTGCGGCTTTGAAATTTGCTCAAAAAACTTTGGCGGGGATGATGAGTTTTGTGACAGATCTCCTTAATAAACGGAGGTCTGAAATCTCTGCCCCTTTACCGATCAGAGCGCGCGCTGATACGGAGTTAACCCGCTATCTCCAAGAACAACCAATTGACTCTACGGCAGATCCACTAGCATGGTGGCGAGACAATGAAACACGCTATCCGTGAAATTTAACAAGAGCAGCATCAGCAACAACGTCTCTATGTGGTATGTATTGAAACTGTATATATTTGCTTAGCGGTTTAGGAAAATGACTAAGTTCCACTTTATGTCGTCTTTTTTTTTTTTTTTTTTTTTTTAAGCTGTACATGTGGAAAGTGCAGTTTGATGACAACATCGCATGTTGTTTACTTGACGTGCTTATGCGCCGATAGCCAAGTTAACAATACAGAGATATTTGAAGCAGTTTTACTCACCGCCTGCGGTTCCAACACACGATCGTGACCCTTTTTCGTTGGGACTGCATTATCCTTAAGAAATAAACTATATGCAAATCCGGCGTCAAACTGGGCCTTGTTTGTAAAACAAGCATCTTCGAAATGCAGGGAACAAACAAAAACACTTGCACAACTCCGTTGATGCTCTGTAAAAATAAACTCCATCCACTGGTCCTTTAATGCTGTTTTTTTTTTTATGGTAATCTGTGCAGGGTTGTCTTGCCCTGGCAGCCAAAAACACACTTCTTTTGTGACATTTCGCTCTCGCTCTGATCAGTGAATATTTCTGCTCTCAGTGCTCTGCTCTACGGGAGCGCGCTCTTCCGGGAGAAGTGCCCTTAGGACCCATATAAAGAAATTCCGCTCCATCTAACGTCACACAGACCCATACTTGAAAAAAACTTTCCGAAACTTGTGACAAACCGGAAGAGGTATTTTTGGAACAAAAATACTCCTTCAAATGTATAACTTAATTTTTGAAACTTTGTCCATGTTTAGCATGGGAATCCAACTCTTTAACAGTGTAAAAAACTCAGTATGCATGAAATAGCATTTCACCCCCCCGAATGTGGCAACATTTGGATATGCACAGAACGAGACCTGAGCAATAACCTCCAAATACATCTAGTCAAACCCGTGCTCTCTTGTCCTCGTATGCATGCACGCACTCATGCACTCATGCATCTCGATCTAGTGCACTGCAAGCATGATTTTTTTAAAACAAATAGGCCTAGCGTAACGCAAAAATTCTAAATCGAATGTTTTGCAGAACAGGATCAAACAAAACAGTACTGGTCATAATACTTGCAAAAATGTTTGATGTGAAAAGGTGGTTCACTGACTGCGCAGCACAGCCACAAGTGCCACAGTTACGTTTGGGATAATTTTAAGTGTAATACTATAGCGTCATTTGAAAACATTGCAATTGCGTTTTAAAACACAACAACGAGCACCACAAAACCCTTTGAAGAGACGCATTCAGCATTCTCCTTGACGGTCAACAAAATAAAATGTAGGGGTCGACCGATTATCAGCACAAATATTAAGCATTTTTATTGTTATCGGCATCGGCCACTTTCAAAACCAATTTGCAGATAAAACCATGTTATTTTGAAATGCGCGATCTGGCACTGATCCAGCCACCTCAGTCAGAGCGCACCGCTCTGTGGCCTAGACTAAGCCCCGCCCATCCTCCGTCTGATTTGTTGGGAGTCACGAGCCTGACCAATCAATACGGCTGGCGTGGCTGGAAAATGTTCTGCTCTAGGAGCTGCTTCAGTGATCATCATCACACATCAATAAGTTATCTCTCGAAGGTAAGAATGCAGTAAACGTTCCTGAAGTTGCAATAAATTAGAGCCCGACCGATATATCGGCCGGCCGATATTATCGGCCGATATGAGCTAATTGCATTTAAATCGGCATCGCCGTTTATAACGGCCAATAAAATATGAGAAACAGAGTCTCATGCTTCACTCATGTTATGAGTGTTGCAAAGTTTGCCCACCAGAGGGCGGTTTGCAACACTCCAGAGTTGACAACTGCGCCAGAAATTCACTACAGAAGAAAGCGATCAGCCAAGCCACAGAGATGTACTGTTTTGACGGTGAGTCTGTCGTTCGTCATGTGAAATGATTGTAGATTTAGTTCATACACTGTATATAAAAACGGTGTGGTAGTTCTAGCTAACGGTCCTATCATTACCACTTCTAAATATTCTGTAGCATCACTTACAGCCGCTAATGCATTGCAATATTAGATTAGCCACAAAGCTAATACCATGTTCATCAGTGGAAGAGCGCGAACGTTAATAAGGTCAAACTATAACGTTACCTGTATTACAGTGTATGATGTAGCTGTCCATCAGTGTAAACAATGTGCAAAGTAATTAAACCAATAAGTACACAATTTATAAAGTTATTGGCTTCTAAAGTAAGGAGTCGACTCTGAATCGCTGAAACGAGTCGTTATAGATTTCAAATCTTTTGCACATCTCTATGTACGTCACTAGAACACTTTGCATAATAATCTCCGCCTACCTTCTTGAGAGAAACGGAACTCTGACCTGCCCCACCCCCCCACACAGGCGCTCTGGTTGGTGTGATAGCATCATGTCGAGGAGACAGTGTGATTTTAATTGTAAAGGCAAGTTTGTTTTATTTTCACTGCCAAAGAATGAAGATCAGAAGAACCAATGGCTAAAATTCATTTTTACCACAATAACAGAGCAGTACAAAAAATTCATTTTGTTGTGTTCACAACATTTCACTGATGACTGCTTTTCTAATCTCGGTGAGTACAAGGCGGGATTTTCAAAGCGTTTGGCCATAAAAGAGGGTTCATTACCAACTTTATTTAGACCAACAAGCATCCCCGAATCACAACGCGAAGTATGATTATGAAGTTATGTGTTTGTTTTCTCCCGAGCGTCTCATCAGTATGTGTGCTCTCTGCAGCCTTTATCGGTTTACCATGAAGTTGTGTGCGGAACAACCAATCAAACCTGACTATGTTAGTTGACCAATCAGAACACAGTATGCTACCGAAAGGTGGGGTTTAAGGAAACTGAATCTTTTGAACAGCTTCGTGCGAACCATTTGGGGATCTCTGAGAATTCTTATTCTATTGCGGTGTGTTTCCCAAATATTGACCGCGTAATGGGCCTTTCACACAGGACGCAGTATGCATGGCGCTTGCCGCTGGGTTCAGCGTTGCCCTTCAGATACAACGCGATTTGCGCTGCGCTATGGCGTAGACAGAGTTTTAAAAACTTTTAGCGGGAGATCTTTCATAGTCTGTTGTTCCTCCTTTCGGTCAGCAGCAAACATGTATCTGTCCCGTTGTAAGAAGCGAGCGATAGCGCTAGTCCTGCTGATGAGAATTAAAGCTGCGGTAGGGAACTTTTGACGCTCTAGCGGTTAATAAACAGAACTGCTTGCGTCTTGCGGAAGAACATCGTAGCCGGATCTACTTCTCTCTGTTTATATCTATGAAGAATCACAAAGGTACTGGGTTACTCCGCCGCGGTATCCCCGAAGCAATCTAAAATAGTCCGAATATAAACACTTATTATAGGTGCACCCTAGTGATTCAGGACACGCTAAAAACACGGTTTGGAAAATTGATTCCTGGTGTACTTGCTTATTATATAAATTGTTCTACATTTTGAACACAAACAAAGTTACGGACCGCAGCTCTGATTGGTTGTTTTTTACCGGGAGCGCATGAATTTCTGCAAATGGCAATAGGACCACTGGGAGGAGCCAGAGGAGCTTGATTTTTTTCACAGATTATCTGTCTCATATTCTACTGTCAGGACATAATGACAGGTTTAACAAATATGTAAAAAATATATTTTTACAAAAGTTACCTACTGCAACTTTAAGAGAGAAGCAAGGAAGAAGAGGCTACCCTCAGGTCCAGAGAACAATTTGGTGAATTCAGGCTGCCTACGTTACTCTAAAGCTAAAATAGCTTCCTTTTTAACAGGCCCCTTAAATGCGTGCTATTAACTTGTTTGAAGGTGGTTATTCTCAAAATTGACAGCGGTGTGTTCATGACACTAACGTGAACCATTCAACTTCGAATTGATTCTGTAATCTTCCAGTAACAGTAGGCTAACTTTACGTTCGCCAGCGCATGACAATGTTTTGATTCAGACTGCACAAATAGAAGTGGAGAAGATACACGGGTCCGTTGTGAATGTGTCTGTGAGAGCAAATATAATGTAGTTACAGTAACTACAGTAGGTGCGTCAGAAATGATTAATCCAGGGGGGACATGTAAATAAATGTGAGCTGAACAAGCGCTTTTTTTTTCATTTATTTATTTATTTATTTTTTCATATTGTTTCAAATCAGCTTTACAGACATAACGGGAAAATGTTGAAATAATATTGTTAAATATAAGTAGGTAATACCTATTGCTTGACAAATAAATAAAAAAAATAGCCTATACCCGCCGGGTGTGCTATATCTTTTTTAACTGATTGGACTTATGATTTTCATAAAAATTAAGATTAAAAATCATAAAAATCCCATAGACTTTCATTGACAGGATGTTCAGATGACCCAAGCTCCAAATCCCATTAGACTCAATCAAGCTTCGATGCTAATCAAATTAAACTCATTCAAACTCATCTTATCTATCTATCTATCTATCTATCTGACTATCTATCTATCTGTCTATCTGATATCTCTTATATATCTATTTATCTATCTATCTATCTGTCTATCTATCTAATATTTCTTATATATTTATTTATCTATCTATCTGTCTATCTATCTAATATTTCTTATATATCTATCTATCTGTCTATCTAATATTTCTTATATATCTATCTATCTATCTATCTCTCCTAACAACATGCTAATCATGCTAAAATCATGCTAGTCGCATGCTAGTCATGCTAGCAACATGCTAGTCGCATGCTAATCATGCTAGAAAAATGCTAACAACATGCTAATCATACTAAAATCATGGTAGCAACATGCTAGTCACATGCTAGTCATGTTAGAAACATGCTAGCAACATGCTAATCATGCAAGCAACATGCTAGTCGCATGCTAGTCATGCTAGAAACATGTTAACAAAATGCTAATCATGGTAGAAACATGCTAGTGACATGCTAGCAATGTGCTAATCATGCTAGAAACATGCTAACAACATGCTAATAATGCTAAAATCATGCTAGCAACATGCTAATAATGCTGGCAACTTGCTAGTTGCATCGTAGTCATGCTAGAAACAAGCTAACAACATGCTAGCAACATGCTAATCATGCTAAAATAATGCTAACAACATGCTAGTCATGTTAGAAACATGCTAGCAACATGCTAATCATGGTAGAAACATGCTAGTGACATGCTAGCAATGTGCTAATCATGCTAGAAACATGCTAACAACATGCTAATAATGCTAAAATCATGCTAGCAAAATGCTAATAATGCTGGCAACTTGCTAGTTGCATGGTAGTCATGCTAGAAACAAGCTAACAAAATGCTAGCAATGCTAATCATGCTAAAATAATGCTAACAACATGCTAGTCGCATGCTAGTCATGTTAGAAACATGCTATCAAAATGCTAATCATGCTAGCAACATGCTAGTCGCAAGCTAGAAACATGTTAACAACATGCTAATCATGGTAGAAACATGCTAGCAAAATGCTAATCATGGTAAAATCATGCTAGCAACATGTTAGTCGCATACTAATCATGCTAGAAAAATGTTAACATGCTAGCAACATGCTAATCATGCTAGCAACATGCTAGTCGAATGCTAGTCATGCTAGAAACATGTTAACAACATGGTAATCATGGTAGAAACATGCTAGCGACATGCTAGCAATGTGCTAATCATGCTAGAAACATGCTAGCAACATGCTAATCATGGTAAAATAATGCTAACAACATGTTAGTCGCATGCTAATCATGCTAGAAAAATGGTAACAACATGCTAATAATGCTAAAATCATGCTAACAACATGCTAATAATGCTGGCAACTTGCTAGTTGCATCGTAGTCAAGCTAGAAACAAGCTAACAACATGCTAGCAACATGCCAATCATGGTAGAAACATGCTAGCAAAATGCTAATCATGTTAAAATCATGCAAACAACATGTTAGTCGCATGCTAATCATGCTAGAAAAATGTTAACAACATGCTAATCATGGTTAAATAATGCTAGCAACATGCTTATCATGCTAGAAACATGCTAGCAACATGCTAATCATCCTAGAAACATGCTAGCAACATGCTTATCATGCTAAAATCATGTTAACAACATGCTAGTTGCATGCTAATCATTACTAGAAAAATGCTAATCATGTTAACAACATGCTAGCGACATGCTAGTAACTTGATAATCATGCTAGCGACATGCTATCAACATGCTAATCATGGTAGAAACATGCTAGCAAAATGCTAATCATGGTAAAATCATGCTAGCAACATGTTAGTCGCATGCTAATCATGCTAGAAAAATGCTAACAACATGCTAATCATGGTTAAATCATGCTAGCAACATGCTAATCATGCTAGCAACATGCTAGTCGCATGCTAGTCATGCTAGAAACATGCTAACAAAATGTTAGCAACATGCTAATCATGCTAGAAACATGTTAGCAACATGTTAATCATCCTAGAAACATGCTAGCAACATGCTAATCATGCTAAAATCATGCTAGCGACATGCTAGTAACTTGATAATCATGCTAGCGACGTGGCTAGTAACTTACTAATAATGCTAGCGACATGCTAGCAACATGCTAATCAGGCTAGAAACATATTAGTCACATGCTAATCATGCTAGAAACATGCTAGCAACATGTTAGTCACATGTTAATCATGCTAGAAACATGCTAGAGACATGCTAGTAATTTGCTAATTGTGCTAGCGACATGGCTAGTCACTTGCTAATTATGCTAGCAACATGCTAGATACCTTGCTAATCATGCTAAGTACATGCTTGTCACTTGGAAATCATGCTAGCAACATGCTAGCAACTTTGCTAATCATGCTAATGACATGGTAGTCACTAGCTTGTAATGCTAGCAATATGTTAATCACGGTCTTTTTTAAACTTCTTAAACTTTTAAATCTTTTTAAACTTTTTAAACTTCACATTTTCAAACTTTTCAGACTTTCAAACTTCCTAAACTTTTCAAACTTTCTGGTCGGGCTTTCTCAAGCCAACTTAAAGTTTGTCTTGACAAACTTTTTTATCTAGTTCTTCTTATTATTATTTTTCTGATCCTAAATTCCAAACACTCCTCCTCCTAGGGCTTTAAAGCCACAAGCCCCAAACTCGGCAGACACCTGCGGGATAGAGCGGTGCTGGTTGCTATATCTTTTCAGAGTGATCAGACTTAAAGTTTTTTTTGTATTAATTTTTAAATGTAAAAATACATTACCCATAAACTTACATTGTCTGAGAAAAATTGCGCCCCTACAGTTGCAATAGCCGATCTAAGTTTTAATTTCACTTTTAAATCGGTCAAAAATACCGTAAATAATACAATTTCCCTCAAACCGACAAGCTAAACCAACATATCTGATTATTACAGGGGTCAGGGCTCATTAATAATTGATTTCTGGGCAGAGAGCAGTCAGAAAGACGAGATAAGAATCAGCTGCTGGTCATGCAGGCATTCTCCACGGAGCTCACAACGAGTGAATTCATTTTTATTTAAGACCTTTTAAAACGGCGATTGCACGCAATCCACTCGTTAGAACACACCAAGAGCTAAATTCAGATGTTTCTGAACTGTTTAAAGTAATAACATGATATATTCGCGGCAGCCAACTGTCCGCGAGCTCGCAATGTATTTCTCTTGAAGTCCACATGAAGTCTTGAAGTCCACATGACAGCCGCGTTTCAGGGCAAGATCGGACAAATAAATAGGCTACACATTTCATTCACACTGACAAGCTAAACCAACATATGTTATTATTACCGGGTCAGATCTCATTAATAAACTAGAATTAGAATAGTGAACTAACTTTGATGTTGGCCATGGGGCAAAAGAGCCACAGTACTTGTGCGCCCAACATACTTGAGCTGCCCCGCTACAAAAAATAAATAAATAATAATACAAAATACACCTGTAACAGGTTTTTTCCATGGTCCCTTGCTGTTTTCTTTTCTAATAAAAAGCCTAGGCTATGATAACAGCTACGACAGGATTTTCTAGCCTGATGCGAAATAAGTCATGCATATTTTTCTCTAATAAAAAAATTATAAATATTCATTTTTTTTTTTTATAAACTTCAATAAGGCCCAATATAGTAATAATGCAAAAACTAAATACCATTCAATATGATCTTATTTTAATAGTACTGACAACATATTTCTCAAGTTATCACACATTACTGAAAAATTAAAGAGGGGACACTATATTAGTTATCTATTTTCATATTGTGCATATAATAGTAATCACAGAAGGACTCATAATTTACTTGAAAAGAGGCAATTTATGTATTCACTTGTATTTTTAACCGGTTTAAAAGTGAAACTAAGGCAAAATTCTGTGCTCCGCTGATAAATAAAGTTACTTTACTATTCAAATCCGGTATCATGATCAACTTCCGATTTATATATCAAAGGTTTATGTTCACATTGCTGTTTTCGTTTCTATTCACCAAGCAATTTTCTATGGACCCTTGCTGTCTTCTGTTCTAATAAAAAGCCTAGGCTATGACAATAGCTTCGACAGAATTGGCTATTGAACATAAACTGTTGAGAAATAAAATGGAAGTGGATCATGATAATCGATTTGAATATTAAAGTGATATCATTTACCAACTGCTTTGTCTCTGAATATAGCTTGAAGTATTTAGTATTTATCCTGTGGCGCCATCGTGTGGACAACATAAGCAATGTGGCCTTCATTTCCCATTAAAATTAATTTACTAAAAGCAGCAGGTAAATGCAGTCTCTTTTAAAACCCCTTACCAGTTACCCCCCATTTTTGGCATGGAAACAGAAATGACATACCCAAAATAAAAATGTTTTTGCTCATGATTCTTTCTGACTAGATACATAATCAACATTTGTCCACAAAGCTGACACTTCAAAGTTTACTGTTCAGGAATCATAATCACTCAGACTGTTATGATAATAGAGATATATAAGCTCAAACATAAAAACAAAAATAAAAATATTAAAAACATATTTTTTAAATGTATTTTAAAAAAATGTTGATGTAGGATATGAGTTTAGCAACACAGTGTAGCTAAAGCCAAAAGTCTACCAAAGCTTCATATGAAAATCTAAAATCTAATCTGTAAAACTGTGAATTTTATGAAATATTTTCTAAGGCCATGTCAAGTGTGTTTTTAGAGAAGGCTAAACAAATAGATTTATGGCACTTGTCATCTCTGTAAAATCTCACATGCAATCATTCCTTTGCTCTCTGTATGTGTTTTGGCTTTGAAAACTCCCCGTTTCATGATTGTATTGTTCTCACCAAATGAGTCTTTCGAACCTCCGGGAGGTATGAAACATTATCCGCATTATTCTTCTATCATTGTTCTTTTGCTTTTATTACACCTTTATCAGCCTTTGTTGTGGTTATTTCAAGCTTTACAGTCCACTAAACTGCTATCTCACTTAGCCTCAGTTTGCATTTAGCACTTATTTATCAAAAGTCTTACTATAAAAATTATTGTGACAGAAATGCATTATGAAGAAATGCACCTTCTATTAGTAGCATTAGAGCTAACGTTAGCATCAAGCTACATCAGACAGTTTATTAAATTATTAGTACAATTTTACTAAATACTTTAAACACCGATCGAGTGTTTGTAATAACTTCATTTAGCGATCAGGGGTGGAATTTGGTCGTTTACTATTGTAAAAATATGCTATTTGTAGCCTTTTTTATCGTTGCACAAGTTAGCATTTCCGATGTACATTTTCGATTTTTTTATAAAAACGCCCCAGATCTCAAGAAAATCTCATACCAAGTTTTACTAACGTAATCGCGGGTTTATTATTTGAATATTTCGTGCGTACAGAGGTGTTTAAGTGTTATGGTTAGATATGAACCAGGAAGTTTACAGGAAGCATGTGACACGATGTGGCGGTGTCCGAATATGACACTCTAAGACTGACATGGCGAAGGACCAATCGGAGTCTGAAGGTGCGTTCCATTCGACCGTAAGTGTACTGCGAAGTGGACTTCAAAGGGTATTCCGCCATCTTAAGTGAGATTCCAATCCGAAGGGAGCGAACATGTTCAGTTCGAAGGGCACTGCGCATGGCACAGGGAATAAGGGAACATCGATACATCACTTCACAGGAAGTGGAGAGGGATTATCCCCCAACTGTCATTGCGCGCAGCACGTCATCACCGGTCAGAACGGCCGTCTTCGCTGTCTTCATTCATATTCATTACGGATTGTAAAAAGGTATGATAATGTAAAAGCGACTAGAAGCAGATGAGGCTCTACCATTTTTCTTTATTTTCCTTTATTTACCTCAGTGTTTACTATATGGCTGTGCGCGTAAGAAGGCGCACGAGACCGCTATGCAATTATATTATGACCATTTATTAAAAACACACACACACATACATTATATATATATATATATATATATATATATATATATATATATATATATATATATATATATATATATATATATATATATATATATACACACACACACACACACACACAGTTAACCAAATAAAATTTTATTTTCATATTTGCATTACAGTTACAGCAGGGTGTAACAGATATGCGGGTCATCGATTCATGTGTTAAGTCCAGGCATACAAATGAAACATCTTTGGACCAAGTGCCTGGCCTGGCGCCAGCCGGGCTGGACTTAAAGTATTTACGATACCCATGCGAGCCTCAAAGGAGACCTGAAAACCCCCCCAAATTCCTCAAACACACTGGAGACAAAGGAAACCTTTCGTAAAGTTCCTTACTTTTGTAAGTCCTTATTAATATGTATTTTGAATATGTTTTGTGTGTACCATGGTTAATCCTTGTTATGCGAGGATTATAATTTTTCTAGCGTATAAATTGGAATTGTTTCTCCTCACCAACTTTCTCAAAGAGAGCCATGGACTACAACCCCCAGTCCCTTGCAGCTCGTAAAATTTTACGACCACACAGGACTACACAGGACAGGAAACCTAATCCTTACAAGAGAATGGTAAAATGTACTCAAATGTAGTCTTAATGTGTATATTATTGTTTTTGCGGTGCATTAGAGGTTTCCCATATAAATTGGGACTATCTGCAGTGTTGTCATGTGTTAATCAAATCTTTAAATATGTGTAATTCTGCATTTGAATGTAACTTCATGTTTTGATCACTTATATATATTATGTTTAGTATCTTTGTGATCGTCATGCTTTGACCGACCCATTTATCTAGAGCAAAGTAATGAAAAATGTATTTAATCTGGAATTAAAGTGTTGCTAGAACTCCCCGATGAATTCGGAGAAGCCCTAAATCATCAGGGGGTTGTCTCCACAGAGACAAAGGAACTTTTCCCTCCGCTTCAGATCGCGGACGTTCATTGGCTGTTCACGTGAAAAGAGGCGGGGACCATCTCAAGCCATAAGAACGACCGAACAAGGTCCGCCTCTCTTCCTCTCTTCTTCTCGTTCTTGGTCCTCGGACACGCTGCTCTCCTGTGCGACCAGCGCTGCTTCCGCGCGGCCTTAGGAAGCCCCCCTCAGCACAGGGGCTGAGAGAAAAAGCCATTTTAATGGCTCCTTTGGAAGCTTTCGTTTTTGTTGTTTCTTTTCTTTTCTTTACTAAGTTCATTCAACTATTCGCCTCTCCACACAAGGAAGACGAATTCTGGGACATTGTTTGTTGAACCTTTCAAATACCGTGCGAGGACAGAACAAAGGACCACGTGCTCCACGCTCATGCCAAGAACCAGCGCTGCGTGCACGAGTGTCACATGGCCTCCAGGACCACGCACGCTGTTTTCAAAAGGAACATCGCGCAAAGCTCACACGCGCGACGCCGATCTCACGCCACGCACACTGGGCCATGCAAGTATCTTTCTCTATGGAGATTTAAATGCTGCTTTAAATTGTTGCTATGATCTGATTGTTGTTGGCTTCCAAAAGTTACTGACTATGATTTCCATACCTGAGCTCCTTATGTGATCTCATTCTTTTTTCTCTCTCTCTCTCTCTCTTTCTCTCTCTCTTTTATTTGGATTCCGTTATGTCTTGTATAAAGCTTACTGTTTGTATTGTCGTACGCATATTTACTCTGTGTGATTTGTAGTTTGATGTATTACTAGTTGATTTATTAAAAACCCATATACTGACGATTGGCTTGGACTCCACCCCACTTACATTACGAGTCACTGAGATGTCTGATCTTTAGCTACAAGCTTTAAATTTAGAAACTAAATTTATCATAAGGATAGGATAATGTTTTCATGGCCAGAGAATATTTTTCCTTGAATTATAATAAGTGATAACTTTATTGGAAATTGATAGGTCAGTCTGGTTTGCTGGACAAACCACTGTTTGATTTGCAGTAATTTACAGTAAGGCATATCACAACAATTGATATGGAGAATGGAATATTGACATATTAATGAGTAAATTACAGTGCCCTGTGATTATTTATTGGTATAGGCAATTGAGGTATTTTTCATAATCAATCAAATTTAATGTAACTGTCATCTGAGATATAAATTAGTCATATTCCTGATTAATTATTCAAATTCCCTATATATCATTTGAGTTAATTATTCTGTAAAACTCATTGTTGTTACAAGGGCTTCAATTCTATTAATAGTCAGGTAATAGCAGCAATAGTCAATTAAAGTGTATAATAAACATACGTTTTTCATTATATAGTACTCAATGTTTTTTCTTTTTTATTGTATAGTGTATATATTTTAAATGTGATTGTAAATAAAAAATTATATATGAATGTAGTCCTATATATTTATGTTATATCATAATTTGCGCTACCCCATTGTTGACTTTCTTTGATGACGTTTGCAGGGCATTCCAAATGAGCAGTTATTGTCAGTGAAGTCCACTTCAACTGATATACCGTGCTCAGGGAGTAGGGAGCAGTGAACACTGAGTAGGAACCCTGTCGAATAGAATGCACCTTGAGTGACACACAGCATGAGCTCACACCACTGCACACAGATCGCTGGGAGAGGCTGTTGATCATCAGATCGCGTAAATCAGTGGAAAATGAATAGAAATGACGATTCTGTCTGAAGAAATATGAAGTAAACATCAGTAAATATATCCATATATCTCCGCAGATATGCATCTTTGGTCTATAAATCCTTATTGACGCTGTTCAGTGGGTCTATGTGAACACAAATAAACCGCTGCTGACATAACTGAATATGAATGAGTGGTGAATTTCTATTCAAAATGTGGCATAATACGGATTTATTATTTTGCACTCATAATACGGATTTATTATTTTGCACTAATGGATGTTATTTTCACCTAAGACACAAAAAAAAAAAATCACACAAGCACTCATTTTGATCTCTATAATATATTCTTAGAATTGTTTTGTGTTGATTCGCTGCACTGTTTTAATTTAAAAGGCTGTTGTGACTTTTTTTCCTTCCAGTATTCATAAGCTGTATCACGCTGCAAGGGCTGCTCATGAAGCGCTCATTTCTCTCTCGTCTTTCTCTCGGTTCTTTGGCCTGAGACATAATTTATTAATGAGATCCGATCCGGTAACATATGTTGGTTTAGCTTGGCAGTGTGAATGAAATATGTATTTATTTATCTGATCTCGCCTAGAAACGCTGCTGTCATGTGACTTTTTTCCCTCGATGTCAAATGATATTTCGTTTTGCACGGCTCAACAAACACCTGGATTTTGCTCTTGTTTTGTTCTAATGAGTGGATTGTGTGCATTAATATTTTAAGAAGCTCTTAAAAATATATATAAATGACTTTACCATGTTGTGACGATGGATAGCAATTGATGTGACGTTCAGCCTGACAGATAAAATCTCACAAGCACATATAAACACTCATTTTCATATGTATAATATATTCTTCTAATTGTTTTGTGCCGTTTCGCTGCAGTGTTTTAATGTGAAAGGCTGTGAATTCTCTGTGGACTTCAAGTGTTTAGAGAAATACATCGCGAGCTCGCGGGCAGTTGGCTGCCGCGAATATATCATGTTATTACTTTAAACAGTTCAGAAACATCTGAATTTAGCTCTTGGTGTGTTCTAACGTGTGGATTGCGTGCAATCGCCGCTTTAAAAGGTCTTAAATAAGAATAAATTGGCTCGTTGTGAGCTCCGTGGAGACAATGCCTGAGCTGACCAGCCGTGATTCTTCTCTCGTTTTTCTGACTGCTCTCTGCCCAGAAATCAATTATTAATGAGCCCTGACCCCTGTAATAATCAGATATGTTGGTTTAGCTTGTCAGTTTAAGGGAAATTGTATTATTTACTGTATTTTTGACCGATTTAAAAGTGAAATTAAACCTAGATCGGTATTGCAACTGTAGGGGCGCAATTTTTCTCAGACAATGTAAGTCTATGGGTAATGAATTTGTACATAAAAAAAATTTATAAAAAAAAAACTTTAAGTCTGATCAGTCTGAAAAGATTATAGCAACCAGCACCGCTCTATCCCGCAGGTGTCTGCCGATTTTGGGGCTTGTGGCTTTAAAACCCTAGGAGGAGGAGCGTTTGGAATTCAGTCTCAGAATAATAATAATAATACAAATAAAAATAAGTTTAAATAGCATAACAGTATGTTGGCTTGTTGCCAAGCCAAGATAATTATGTCTCTGGCCAAAGAACAGAGAGAAAGTCGAGAGAGAAATGAGCGCTTCATCAGCATTTTTTAAGGGCTTCCAAAGATAATATCACAGCGAATGCACTAATCCAACCATTAGAACACAACAAGAGCAGAATTCAGTTGTTTTTGAGCTGTTTATGTGTGCAAAATGAAATATAATTTGACAGCGTGAGACCGCTTATGAATACTGGAAGGAAAAAAAAAGTCACGACGATAGCCTTTTAACTCTGGAGTCGATTAACGCATATACACGTTTTGAGTCATTTTCTCCTGATAACCCCAAAAATTACTTAAATTACACTTTCAGTTTTAATCGTACAGATGAGAGCAATACATCAATCGAATCTGTAAAGGGTCTATTTTTTGGATGCAAACATAATAACAACAAAACTTTGTGCACTTATAAAATAAAGATAACAAACAAGGTGTGCTGTCTGCAGCCTTGGTCTGCGCTGATCTTCATTTACAAACACGTCATTAAAATGAACTGTAACTCCATGAATACTCAACGAAGAGACATGAGAGATATATCTATAGAAAGCTTGACATGTCTACTTTTAAACTAAACAAGTGCTGCCGAACAAATATTCTGTGATAAAGTAATCCATATCAAAACAATGCGATGTCCTTTTTCCACGTCTCCCTTCATTATATCTAATGTGTATGGAAGGCCAAGAGGGTCAAATACACATGAATTTTAACGCATCAACAACACGTTAAATACGTGTATTTCATGCGTAGACAACACGTATTTAATATTATTTATTTATCGGCGCTGCACAACATGGTAAATTCATTTATATATTTTTTTAAGAGCTTCTTAATATACTATATTACTCCGATATTATATCCAATATTATTTAACGCGCTAAATACGTGTTGTTTACCCGTGAAAAATCAGCGCGTATTTAACGTGTATTTCACGTGCTAAATACACGTTAAATACACGTGAAATACACATGAAGTACTCGTTAAAAATCAGTTTGAACAGGTCAATGTCATTGGCTGCTGAGGACTTGGGTCAAACCACTTCTGTGAGCTTAGAGGGGTGTACCATTCATAGACAGGCAACCACCATTTAACATGCTATAGATCAGCTTATTCAGCCTTATTATTTAGTCCTTTTTCTTTTCTGTTTTGTTTAGCCTATAGAAATAATATATTTAAGTTTCAGTTTTATGAAATATTAATTTTTTAATAAATATTAATTAAAATTTTGTGGTGATAGTATAAAGTTTATAAAAGTTACAGTATTTTGTAATGAAACAGGACTTTTTGTTTAGCTCTTGACTCGCCGAAGTATACTACTGTATATATAGTGTCCCTTCTTTAATTTTTCAGTAATGTGTGATAACTTAAAATATGTTGTCAGTACTATTAAAATAAGATCAAATTGAATGGTATTTAGGAGATTATGGTTTTTGCATGACTTATTTCGCATCAGCTAGACAACCCTGTGGTAGCTGTTATCATAGCCTAGGCTTTTTATTAAAAAAAGAAAACAGCAAGGGACCATGGAAAAAGACTGTTGCAGGTGTATTTTTTTATGGTATTATTATTATTTTTGCAGCGGGGCAACTCAAGAATGTTCGGCACACAAGTACTGTGGCTCTTTTGCCCCATGGCCAAGATGGCCAAGCCAACATCAAAGTTAGTTCACTAACTTTTAATTCTAGTTATAGTTCTAATTCTAATGATGACATGAGTAATGATACATGGTGATATTATTAATACACATGCTTATTCTTTCTCTGTCTCTCTTTCCGCCTACAGATGGCTCAAAAAGGTGAATGATGTAGCAGCAAAGTGTGGGACTACTTCTAAAAATACTTTAACTTTAGTATTATAATTTATTTACAGTACACACACAGACTGTTAAAACCAGCTTCAACTGGAAGAAAGTAAAAGTTTTAAATGTTTAAAACCAGAATGTTTTTTGATCATTAAAAATTATATACTTTTGATGTGCAATTGTTTAGTCATTGAGACTGTAATCTAAGGCTTTTTTTTTTTTTACATAATCCCTTCTGGAAAATGGTTTATACAGCACACATACATAGAACAGGCAGATATTTTGCTATTGAATGTTGTGTACGTGCAGTTTATAGGAAATGGGTCTAATATCCAGATTATTTTTAAAATCAAAATATCGGCTTATAAGTCGGCTCTTTTCGAGTTAATATCGGTATTGGCCCCTAAAAATCCATATCGGTCGGGCTCTACAATAAATCACTACACTGAAGTTGCAAAACACCTAAATATAATCGATTTATGATGACAGGCACCGTTATTATGCTGTGAATTCCCGGTCAATGTCTGTCATTGCAGTGATATGCTTTAACGGATCATCACATCAGTGCTGAGATAGTGAAACTAAAACCTACTTCTCTCACCATTCGGCCAACTTAACGTTATATTGTGAATAGATTATCAACACGAATGAATTCGCTCATGTCTGCTGCGGGTTTTTTTTGTGTTGTTCACATAGCTTTACTGAACAGCGTCCGTTCCGTTAGGGCTCTTAGTCAAAAAAATTGCGCATATTTGGAGAAATATTGCTTTATTCTAACATGATTGCAAAATAATTTATCATACAAATTCAGAATTACCATTATGCAATTTTGAAAAGCTGAAAGGGCATCAAGCGCGAGCTCTGACGCCCTGACGCTACGCAAGCTCCCCATTCCTAATTTAGTTATCTCCACGGCCGCGATCTCTCATTTGACTAATAACCCTATGCTAATAACGTACATTGTCAATAATCTCACATTGCACGTTTCTGGATGACGCTGTCCTGTATACTTCCTAGTTTGTATCACCGTGATAAATAGTCAAACAAAAATTTTAGACATCAAAAATGAAAAAAAAAACACTATAACAATATGGGATGTGTGTGATTTTAATGAAATTCTGGGTTGCAAATAAAATGCTAAATATAACACACACACACACACACACACACACACACACACATATATATATATACACGTGTGTGTGTATGTGTGTGCTTTTTTAGTTAATCCATTGATGTGCATTAGACTATTAATTGAGTAGTCACTTCTATTATTTTAGGCTATGTTTTAGTCATCAGAAAATAATTATGAGAGGTTAAGCTATTGCGCATTTCTAACATGTAAATTATTGATGCCAATACTTCTCTTTCCCTAAGCTGTTTAGCTGCAGTAAAATATCCATAGGCTTAATCATGAAGCATACTGTGGTCCCACTTTTAACTCTCTCTTTATCTTACCCTCATTGTAGATGCATTCACAGAAGAAGACAACATTTAGAAGTGCAGTGTGGGAGTACTACACTTAACCAACACCAGGGCAGGCAGTGTACAATACATGTAAAAATGTTGTCAGTATGGGTGGTACAGTGGCAAAAAGTGCCAATACTTCAAACCTGTGGTCCCATCTTAGAATTCATCACAATGACTTGTATAAATCTGCCCAATCAAACAAAGCTGAATCTGAGCAGGGAGCAACATCCACATGTCAGCCTACAATAGATGACATTTTTCAGAAACAAAAAAAATGGACAAATCTGGATGACAGATCAAAACAAATGGACAAACTGATCACAGAAATGATCATTTCTGACAACCAACCATTCACAATGGTCTCTGACATTGGCTTTAAGCGACTCATGGATGTGGCAGAACCACGATATGCACTAAAAAGTGACAAGTATTATCGCACTGAGAAGCCGCCAGAAATCTATGAAAAGGTTGTAAGCAAGATTAAAGCCCTAATCCAGCCAGAGAAGGCTGGATTCTCACTCTCTTTTACAACAGATTGCTGGTCAGGATCAACAGAGTCAATGATGAGCCTCACGTCATTTCATTGACAATGAATGGAACAGAAGGCAGGTTGTTTTAAATACGAGAGTGATGTACGGATATCATTCTGGGGAATACATCAGAGACACATTCCTGCACATGCTGGAGGAATGGGAAATTACCAAAGACCGTGTAGCTCTGGTCCCGCGTGACAATGGCGCAAACATGGTGAAGGGTTTGAGGTTTGCCGATATTTCGGACCTTAGCTGCACAGCACATACGTTGCAGCTGGTTGTGAACAATGGTTTGGCTAGCCAAAGAATTGTGATAGATGTGATTGCCTTGCTAAAGAAATGTGTCACTCATTTCCAACATTTCATCTTGGCCAAGCAGCATCTGAGAAACATCCAGAGGTTCCTTGGCCTACCAGAACACAACTTAATCCAGGCAGTCCCTGGATTAAGTTGGAAAAAAACATCCAAAACAAACCATGGCTAACAGTCAGATTCAGCCGTATATTTATGATCCAGAATCAGATCCAGAGGCTGAAATTTAACAAGAGCAGCATCAGCAACGACGTCTCTATTTGGTATGTATTGAAATGTATATATTTGCTTAGCGGTTTTGGAAAATGACTAAGTTCCACTTTATGTCGTCTTTTTTTTTTTTAAGCTGTACATGTGGAAAGTGCAGTTTGATGACAACATCGCATGTTGTTTACTTGATGTGCTTACGTGCCAATAGCTAAGTTAACAACACAGAGATATTTGAAGCAGTTTTACTCACGTCTGCGGTTCCAACACACGATCGTGACCCTTTTTCATTGGAACTGCATTATCCTTAAGAAATAAACGATGTGCAAATCCGGCATCAAACTGGGCCTTGTTTGTAAAACAAGCATCTTCAAAATGCAGGGAACAAACACAAACACTTGCACAACTCCGTTGATGCTCTGTAAAAATAAACTCCATCCACTGGTCCCTTAAAGGGACAATAAGTAACTTTTTAGGTATTTTATTATCTAAAATCAATATTTTTATTCATAAATATGCCCTCAATGGTGTACAAATACCTATGCCAATGTTTAAACTAATCCTCGTAAATGAAGAATTTATTATCTTTTTATACACCAGACGGGTAGGTCGACGGAGGCTTCCATGTAGTTCCGCCATCTTGCAAAACTATAATAGCAGAGAGGGACTAAAAGTACTAAGCCAACGCGTTTCCACAACGCGTTTTCGGTCAGAGCCAGAAACGCAGGTGCAGAGCAGTGAGAGGCGCTTGAAACTGCACCGGCAAGTTTAAAAGTCTGGATTGCATTCTTATTATGGACCATACATATGCCGCGCCACAGGAGAAGAAAACATCGTCGCCAAAACAGTCAAAAATAGAACGTAAAAGGAAACGTGACCGTAGATTACAGAAAACAAGAGTTAATGTCGGGGAAGCTTTTTCTAGGTGGAAAGAGCTAATGCTGGATAAAGATTTCAAAAGAGACGCTGAAGTGGCCAGTTTTCTTCTCGACAGGTAAGTCAGTGTTACAATCTATATTACAATATTTTTTTTTATATCTAACAATGCACATTATTCAGAAAATATAACGAATAAAGAAGACATAACTACTAATTACAATATTTCATGTTTTCCACAGTCGGTAATTCATACTGTAACATTCGTTTGTTTATGGTCATGTTGCTGTTTGTTTGAAATAACACACCTGTTCACCTGAAGGAAAACACGACGAAGTGCTATTAGAAGACATCCCGTCAAAGCTTTTTGGTACATATCGCCTACCGTAGATGCAACGCGCATTTGAAAAAGCGAGGCGCTGGAGAGCAAAATTAGTTTGAATGCAAAATACTATTTTACCACTAGATGGGAGTAATTCCTACTTAGTGTCCCTTTAATGCTGTTTTTTTTTTTTTGGTAATCTGTGCAGGGTTGAAAACACACTTCTTTTGTGACAATTCGGTCTCTCGCTCTGATCAGTGAATGTTTCTGCTCTGATCAGTGAATGTCTCGGGAGCACGCGCTCTTCCGGGACCTAAGTGCCCTTAGGTCCCATATAAGGAAATTCCACTCCATCTAACGTCACACAGACCCATACTCGAAAAAAACTTTCCAAAACTTGTGACAAACCGGAAGAGGTATTTTTGGAATACCCCCTTTAATGTCTACTCTGGGGAACATGGCGGTTTTACATGTCCAACTGCCTACCAGTGGGACATTGTGTCCAATTTGATTGAAACACTCATCCCAATTGAGGAAGTGACACTAGAAGTGAGCTACAATAACTCATCTGCATCCAGCATCATTCCCTGTGTGACAGTGCTCAAAATGCTACTTGAAGATAAAGGGCCATCAACAGCAATGTTAAGGAATTCATGTTTTTTTTCATTCAGATATGTAAATCAACATGTATAAATTGTTAGTAGTCAATTAATGGGGAGATAATCGAAATCGAATCGGTCTGAAAAAATGAATCGTTAGATTAATCGATGCATCGGAAAAATAATCGCTAGATTAATCGTTAAAAAAAAAAAATCGTTTATCCCAGCCCTACCCAGCACTTTTTATGTTTGTTGTTATTATTAATATTAATGTTGTTATTATGAACAGTTCTCAGAATTAAACGTGTTAAAATAATTTAAAGAGAATCTTTGTCAGAGTTCTTTTTATTCTTAATTTTGACATTAATTTTCATTTTTACACTAGACACATATCGGTTCAAAATATCGGTTATCGGTCTCCTTGATCTGTAATAATCGGTATCGGCCCTGAAAAATGCATATCGGTCGATCCCTAGTAAAATGATCTAAAACGTATGGCGCACTCTCTTCATTTTATCAAATAATCATAATCACATCTATTCATTTTACAGTCCTGCTACTAGAATTTTATTCAGACTAAAACACCTTTAATTCGGGTGAGAAAGCTTTTTTTTCAAGTGGCTTTGCACATAATAATAATACCGCTGCAGACGCATATTGCAGTATTAAGGTTATTAATTGATCGTTAATTTAAACATCGATCGATCATAGAAATGATCAAATATTTATATCCTTAAATGCAAATGAGTTGGATGGAAACATGGCTATTGTCTGCATCAAACCATGCTTCCGAACAAATGTCATTGACCGTTCTGGGCAGCTCCAGGACAGCTGTCTCTCCGTGCACGCTGCTGTCTGTGAGTGGGGCGGAGTAACAGAGCCCTCAATCACACTGCATTGCCAACTTCTCCACTCCATTTACAAAGTGAAATTCTGTGACTACCTTTATCTCCCAGGACTGTTGTTGAATCTACCAAAAGTTTTGGCTTGGGGTCCTTCACATGCGCAGCAGCACTTTCCACTGCAACAATAACACGGGGCTGCCCGCCGACGTGCCTGACTTTAAATCGGCGCTACTAAACACGGATATTGGCCGATGCCGATATATAAAAAAAAAAGACAAATATCGGCCCGATATATCGACCGAGTGATATATCGGTCGACCTCTAATTTCTTCTATGTTTTATTCTTAATAGTAAATTCCCTTTGTTTACCAAAAAGTTAAGTTTGCTTAATTTTCAATAATTTAAAGATAAATTAAAATAATTTTTTGTGTGTTTAATGTGCATCTCAGAAAATGCTTTATTTAAAAACCCAACTGAATGGCATTATGCACTTAATTCATCTGTCAACTTTATTGTCATTGTTCACAGCACAAATACAGACAGAGAAACAATGGGTAATAATTAAATGTTTATTTTTGATGTATGCATTGTATTCTATGCATTTAAAAAATACAAATAAATATTTTCTTAAAAAGGAAACTTATTTGTTCATTTTAAGAGACCCAGGATTCGTATTTTCTCTTGTATAATTAATATTGCACTTTAATTAAGCAAAAACGTTTATCGATTAATCGATGGAATTTTTGGTAGAATCCTTGATTACTAAAATATTCAATAGCTACAACCCTAAACTCTTGACCACAACATGGAGTGGAATATTTTAGCCGAATTATTTTCGTAACGATACAATAATGAGTTAAAAAAATACAGCATTTTAAAACATAATTCAAAATCTGGATATCATTCGACTCGACATGACTCACTGAATCTAAAGAGAACAGTTGTGTGATTTTTGGCCAAACCATTCAGAAGTTATCATTTTTTTCTTATCTCCTGACCACTAGTTGGCGCTTTTGCAAAACACTGCAGGTAGTTTCGGGTCATGGTTATTATAACACACACCAAGTTTGGTCTCAATATGCCAAACCGTTGTCGAGATATAGCCTCACCTGCATTTTGCGTGCTTTTTGTCAAATTTGTTCACGTGTCATTCGAGAAACGGTTCTTGACTCGTGAATGAGTCAGTCTGTTGTTCGTTATCTGGCTTGGCTCAGTGTTCATCTTCAGTTCTCTCTTCACAGCAGTTCAGTCAGTGTACTGTTTGAGTGCATGCATTACTCCGGGATATTGGTTTGTTTGAACTCATAGGGGGTGTCAGCCACATTAAAAAAGTTAACAGCTTAAGTCATTTGTGGATTAATGCGTATTAGAGATGCGAACCGTTTAAAACGATTCAGTTCGATTTGTTGAACTGAATGATTTGTTCGCGAACCAGATATCCAGACTGCTTTGTTTTGAACTCTCTCTCAAAACAGACACGGAAGAGAAGACAATGCTGAATAAAGCCGTAGTTTTTGCTATTTTTGGACCAAAATGTATTTTCAATGCTTCAAAAAATTCTAACTGACCCTCTGATGTCACATGGACTACTTTGATGATGATTTTATTTCCTTTCTGGACATGGACAGTATACCGTACACACAGCTTCAATGGAGTGACTGAGAGCTCTCGGACTAGTGATGTGTCGTTCGTGAACGAATCGTTCTTTTTGAACGAATCTTTTAGGTGAACGAATCGTTCTCGTTCACGTAATCCACTGACTCATATTTCTCGTTCAGTGAAGTTCCTCCCTCCACAGCAGCGCGGCGCTATAAGCAGCGCATGCGCAGCTCAGTGAACCGGGTAACAACTGTTTCATCCTGTCAAAGAATTACTCAACCTCGAGCCAATAGCCTTCGAGTATGAGATGTGACAGAGTATTTGATTTGTTGAATGTAGTGAACGAATACGCCCTTCAATGAACGAGTTTCATATGAGTCTGAACTAGATCTAGAGATCTTATCGTTCGTGAACGAAATGACTGAACTGGTACCCATGTCGTTCGTGAATGAGTTGAATGAGCTGATACATAGCGTTCGTGAATGAAATGACTGAACTGGCACACATGTCGTTCGTGCACGAGTTGAATGATACATCTCGTTCGTGAATGAAATGACTGACCTGATGGTCAGGGTATATTCTGGCAAACCGTTTACCAATCACGTTTCTCAATCGGCAAAGCACATGTCGTTCGTGCACGAGTTGAATGATTTAGTAAATCTCGTTTGTGAATGAAATGACTGAACTGGCACACGTCATTCATGAACGAGCTGAATGAACGGATACATGTCGTTCGTGAATGAAATGAACTGGTACATAGCTTATCTCGTTCGTGAACGAAATGAATGAGAGTAAACCGGGTCAGTCTGCCATTTAGCATGTCAATCTCGCAAAAAAGCAAAGCGCAGTTATGAGTACTGTATTGTGCACATACGCTTGTTTTGATATTTAGCAACTCCACGTTTAATCCACGATTGATGAATGTGAATATATAATATACAAACTGTCTGACCAAACAATTAAAATGCTATTTAGGCAAGAAACCCTTGTGCTTTGTTCATCTGAACAACTTAATTAGACTTTATATATTGAATGCGATTATACACACATTTTAATAAAGCCAGATCAGTTTTTGCAACAAGTGAATACGTTCGTTGACTTAATACATAACAACATAATACACTTTTTTTTGCCATCTGCTGGCTTATTTTGTGTAATACGAAGAAATGGTCACTGAACGAATCAGTGAACGATTCTGAACGAATCATTTTGGTGAACGAACTGAAAATGAACGAATCACTAGAAAGAATCATAATTTCCACCACTATCTCGGACTAAATCTAAAATATCTTAAACTGTGTCCCAAAGATAAAAGGAGGTCTTACGGGTTTGAAACAACATGAGGGTGAGTTATTAATTACATAATGTTGCCATCTGGGTGAACTAACCCTTTAATATGTTCACAGCGAAAAGTCTCTAAAGTGCCTTTCCATTTGAAAGCAGGTGATGGACATTTACCGCTAATCACAGAACCGGCTTTACTAACGAGACACACATGACTATTGCATGCGATTAATCGTGCAGCCTTAATATGCGACTAAATTTTACTCTGGGCGACTAAATGATGTCTATCATTAGCCATTCGCTAATAAATTCTTAGATATTACTCACCAGTGTGTGTGTTCGAGGCTATTATAAGATTAGCACATTTTCACTCGCTGAACACTGACTGAGCGCTTCAGAGTTTCACTCTCCATCAAGGGATCGGTTCTTTTTCAGTTCATCTCAATGGACGCACAGCACACCTGTATTTGACGCTCTGTAAACTCTAAACTGTGTGAAGGCGCACAACTCGCCGTTGCTTTGCTGATAGTGCTGTTTCCCACACATGCAAAGAGAGAGAGCGAGAGTCTTATCACGCTGAATCGACGCGCTACATGTAAACTATATTCTTTGTTGTATTTTCCTGTCAAAACAATGAAGTTCATTTAGAATTATTTGGCTATTTGGAACAAGCAGAAAAAAAGCCGGTTTCTCCAGTAGTGGGCGGAGCTTGCAATTTCATTGGCTGGCGCTGTCTATTACCATCCCTGGTTTGATTTCAGCAAATCAGCAGACAACGTGATTAATATTCATGAACTCAGCAACTCAGTAGTGCATTGTATATTGTTAATATGGTAGTAGAATTAGTATTAGTATTATCTTTTAATAATGATTAATATGATCTATTACTATACAAAAAAAAATTTCTTTTTACAGAAACCCTGAATGACCATCAATATCTTAAGCATTACCACCAGTCTTAAGTTCAGTTAAAATTAGAAATATGCATTCATACATGGTTACCAGGTTTTAATCACTAAAGCTATATATCATAATATAATGCTTGACTGACTTTTTAAGAAGCTGTGACATTTTACAGAGATAAGCTGATTGGAATCATGTGTGTGTGTGTGTGTGTGTGTGTGTGTAAAATAGTATATCAGTCTGGCGAGTAAACTGAAAAAATTACTAGCCAATGTCGATTATATTGCCAAAGGTGTGCGTAGAGGGTTGAGGAACAATTTATGTTTTAAAATATACTTAAAAATAAGCTACTTACAGCTTCTGGAGTTTTTTATTGTGAGAAAATGTAACTTCCGCATTTCAAAATCGCCAAAACCACAAGTGATGTAATGGGAGGGACAGTTCCGATGCTGAGGATGGTTTATCTGTGTGGTGTAATAGAGACCCAGATTTTACCAGCACCATCATGGCTGCAGTTTCAGCAACTGAATAGAAAACACTTATATCATACAACTCTGTAGTGGTAACAGTTCTGTTGTGAGTTTATTTTTGGGCTATGGTCTTAAACTTTTGATCAGCTGATGAACAGCCTGTTTGACTTTAAATGCAGTTTTCAATAAATTGCCTACTCTCTATTTTTTGTCTCTTGCTCCTGTTTCTTCTATTGGCATTTTGAAGCAGCACTTACAACCCGGTTATGATCCACTAGTGCGAAATGTGTAAAATTTGCAAGCATCCCCTGGTCTTAAGATTTTGTTCAGGAGTGTATTCATCCTGCCACCTAAAGGCTGGTGGGAAATGATAATTAAAATTGAATAACTGTCTGAATTTAAATAAATCTGAAATAAACTGAATATCTCTTCAGAATTATAAATATAATAATGGTTAATAATGGCTTGATGGTAAAATAAAATTTAAATAAAAATAATAGATGGAAAATATATAGTGGGGTGCCTGACAAGGGAATCGTTAAGGGTTTTTTTTTTTTTTTTACCCTTGCTTTACTTACTTTAATCAACAATGCTTTCTCCTCCTATGCAATCTAGTTTCAGAGATTTATCCCATTTCACTATCCTACTGTTTACTATGACCATGTATGACTAGAACAACTTTTAAGGGGGAAAGTTGTGTATACTTCCTAGTTCTAAAACGACTTTCGTTTGAAATTGTCATCATCATATTCCGTAAATCCGCATATGACTTTAAACTGTCTGATACAGTCTCAAAAGGGAGCTTTTGAGTCATAGTCTTTGGAGTCATTTGAACAATTATCACAAAACACCTCCTAGCTGTGGCATGCCACTGCAAACAACCGGTAGATTTAACGTTACCAGACATTGTCTACGACTGAAATACAGCCCATGTCTCATGCTCGCCAGATATTTGTTGGACCATATGAGCAATATTGTTATTCCTAGTCTATATTTCACGCATGCGTATTTCTATAGCGTCTGAGGACAAACGGACTATAGGAAACAGCGGAAATGAACTCAAACCTACAGAGGCAGTAGGTGTCGAAGCAAAAGATGCGAGTCACTTACCGAAACGCACGGACTGGGTGTTGCGCTTGGAGTAGGCGACCGCTGCACAGTTACCAACGCCATTCAGGCTCCGGTAAACGGATACCTTAGAGAAACTGGCGGTGGCGAGACAGACATAATTGTGTCAGGGGACATCAGCCGCAGCTCGTCATTGCTCTGTCGCGCTTCCTCTCTGTGACTGCTCTGCGCATGCGCCGGAACCGCCAGCTGTCAAGATTCAGTGGCCTCAAGCCATAGTTAACCATGTACTGAAGAAGCATGTGAAATTTTGAGTTAAATGCCATAAAAAATAAAAAGGAATGGGGTTCTATTAATAATTTAGGCTATTAAAACATATACACACACACAACGTATAAATAAATAAAATGAATAAACGAATCTAAAAATACTGGTGTGCATTGCCTTTAATTATATCGTTCTGTATTAATGCCTTGCTTACTGACACACACACATATCGGAAATCTTGCAGTTCACAAATCCAGAAAATAAACTTGTCAACGCTGCCCCACGACTTTTATTAAATACAGTTTAAATACTGAATCGCTACATTATATTTTCCAGCGACGAGAGGATACAATCACTGTTTTTAAGTAAACTCACTCTAAAAAGATAAACGCACAGACGCAGATACACACGACAGCTCCTACGAATCTACAGTAGGCTACAGTATATTGCTTTCTTTAGGTCCACTGTAATAAAACACAATCTCTTATATGATAGACTTCAGTTGGGGAGAGCTTGCAGAAGGAGGCAGTCAAAAAGAAGATGATGAAGCAGGTAAAGATGGAAGATATACCAAGAACAGTTGAATAATTATGTAATTTATAGTGTTGAAAACACTTTTTTTTTTAATTCAGACCCGTCTTGAGATGCAAAAGGCACTTGTGACCGCAGTAAGAATATTTCATCAAGCACGGTGAGTAATGGCTTCTCCTACAATTGTTATTTGCACCTCTTGCCACATGTACAGTTTATCTATCTCTGTCGCTGATGAGGGATTCACATGTGATAAATGCAGGGAAATAGTTAGGCTGACAGAGAAGATTTCAGAATTAGAGACACGCATCCAAACTTTAATTGAGGACAGTAAGAATGTTAGGGCTCTAGATATGGCTTTGGATGCGTCTAGCTCAGGGATTCCTGTACATTGTCCGGTTCCAGCAGAGCCCCTGCAGCAGGGCAACTGGGTGACGGTGAGGCAGCGTAGTCGTGGGTCAAAACACCGCTCTTCTGTTCCGATCAAAACATTAAACAGGTTCTCCCCACTCAGTGATGCACCCACTGAGAAACCTGATGAAAGTGCTCTAGTTATTGGTGATTCTATTGTACGGAACGTGAATATAGAGACACCAGCCACCAAAGTCAAATGTTTACCGGGAGCCAGAGCGCCTGACATCTTGGCAAATTTAAAAGTGCTGGCTAATGCTAAGCGTAAATACAGTAAGATTGTTATTCATGCCGGCGCTAATGATGTTCGACTTCGCCAGTCGGAGATCACTAAAAATAACTTTAAAGAGGTGTGTGAACTTGCAAGCACGATGTCAGACACTGTAATATGCTCTGGTCCCCTCCCTGCTTACCGTGGTGACGAGATGCATAGCAGATTGTCATCACTCAATGGCTGGATGTCTAAGTGGTGCCCACAGAATAACATAGGTTTCATAGACAATTGGACGAGCTTTTGGGGCAGACCTGACCTGTTTAAAAGAGATGGTCTTTACTAAAGAGTTTGGTGATTTTACATCCGAGTTAGTTCTGGCTGCAGATAAAGTCTTAATAGTTGGTGATTTTAATATCCATGTCGATAATGAAAAAGATGCATTGGGATCAGCATTTATAGACATTCTGAACTCTATTGGTGTTAGACAACATGTTTCAGGACCTACTCATTGTCGAAATCTTTTTCTTATTATTAATTTTCTGACAAAAATTCTAAACGCAACTCCTCCTAGGGATTTAAAGCCACAAGCCCCAAACTCGGCAGACACCTGTGGGATAGAGCAGTGGTGTGTGCTATATCTTTTCAGAGTGATCAGACTTAAAGGGGGGGTGAAATGCTCGTTTTCACTCAATATCCTGTTAATCTTGAGTACCTATAGAGTAGTACTGCATTCTTCATAACTCGAAAAAGTCTTTAGTTTTATTATATTCATAAGAGAAAGATAGTCTGTACCGATTTTTCCCGGAAAAACACGACCGGCTGGAGGCGTGACATGTGGGCGGAGCTAAAGAATCACAAGCGCGAGTAAGCTTTTGCGTTGAGAGCGTTTGGAAGCTGTGACCGTGAGGACAAAACCAACCAAAACAAACCATGGCTAACAGTCAGATTCAGTGTATATTTATGATCCAGAATCAGATCCAGAGGCTGAAATTTAACAAGAGCAGCATCAGCAACGAAGTCTCTATGTGGTATGTACTGAAACTGTATATATTTGCTTAGCGTTTTGGAGTTCCACTTTGAAAGTGTGGAAAGTGTGGAAAGTGCAGTTTGATGACAACATCGCATGTTGTTTACTTGATGTGCTTATGCGCCGATAGCTAAGTTAACAACACAGAGATATTTGAAGCAGTTTTACCCACCGCATGCGGTTCCAACACACGATCGTGACCCTTTTTCTTTGGCCTTGTTTGTAAAACAAGCATCTTCGAAATCCAGGGGAACAAACACAAACACTTGCACAACTCCGTTGATGCTCTGTAAAAATAAACTCCATCCACTGGTCCCTTAATGCTGTTTCTCTTTTGGTAATCTGTGCAGGGTTGCCTTGCCCTGGCAACCAAAAACAAACTCCTTTTGTGACATTTCGCGACGCTCTCGCTCTGATCAGTGAATGCCTGTTGTGCTCTCAGTGCTCTGCTTTACGGGAAGACGTGCCCTCAGGACCCATATAAGGAAATTCCACTCCATCTAACGTCACACAGAGCCATACTCGAAAAAAACTTTCCGAAACTTGTGACAAACGCTTGGTAAACAAACTACAGCTAGTCCAAAATGCAGCAGCAAGAGTTCTTACTAGAACCAGGAAGTATGACCATATTAGCCCGGTCCTGTCCACACTGCACTGGCTCCCTATCAAACATCGTATAGATTTTAAAATATTGCTTATTACTTATAAAGCCCTGAATGGTTTAGCACCTCAGTATTTGAATGAGCTCCTTTAACATTATACTCCTCTACGTCCGCTACGTTCTCAAAACTCAGGCAATTTGATAATACCTAGAATATCAAAATCAACTGCGGCCGGCAGATCCTTTTCCTATTTGGCGCCTAAACTCTGGAATAACCTACCTAACATTGTTCGGGAGGCAGACACACTCTTGCAGTTTAAATCTAGATTAAAGACCCATCTCTTTAACCTGGCATACACATAACATACTAATATGCTTTTAATATCCAAATCCGTTAAAGGATTTTTAGGCTGCATTAATTAGGTAAACCGTAACCGGAAACACTTGACATAACACCGTACTTTCTACATCATTAGAAGAATGGCATCTATGCTAATATTTGTCTGTTTCTCTCTTGTTCCGAGGTCACCGTGGCCACGAGATCCAGTCTGTGTGCAGATCAGAGGGTCACTGCAGTCACCCGGATCCAGTACGTATCCAGACCAGATGGTGGATCAGCACCTAGAAAGGACCTCTACTGCCCTGAAAGACAGCGGAGACCAGGACAACTAGAGCCCCAGATACAGATCCCCTGTAAAGACCTTGTCTCAGAGGAGCACCAGGACAAGACCACAGGAAACAGATGATTCTTCTGCACAATCTGACTTTGCTGCAGCCTGGAATTGAACTACTGGTTTTCGTCTGGTCAGAGGAGAACTGACCCCCCAACTGAGCCTGGTTTCTCCCAAGGTTTTTTTCTCCATTCTGTCACCGATGGAGTTTCGGTTCCTTGCCGCTGTCGCCTCTGGCTTGCTTAGTTGGGGTCACTTCATCTACAGCGATATCATTGACTTGATTGCAAATAAAAACAAACACTATTTCAACTGAACAGAGATGACATAACTGAATTCAATGATGAACTGCCTTTAACTATCATTTTGCATTATTGAGACACTGTTTTCCAAATGAATGTTGTTCAGTGCTTTGACGCAATGTATTTTGTTTAAAGCACTATATAAATAAAGGTGATTGATTGATTGATTGATTGACAAACCGGAAGGAGTATTTTTGGAACAGAAATACTCCTTCAAACGTACAACTTAATTTTTGAAACTTTGTCCATGTTTAGCATGGGAATCCAACTCTTTAACAGTGTAAAAAACTCAGTATGCATGAAATAGCATTTCACCCCCCCCCTTTAAAGTTTTTTTTTTTAATACATTTTTAAATGTCAAAATACATTACCCATAGACTTACATTATCTGAGAAAAATTGCGCCCCTAGTTGCAATACCCGATCTAAGGTTTACTTTCACTTTTAAATCGGTCAGAAATTCCATAAATAATACAATTTCCCTCAAACTGACAAGCTAAACCAACATATCTGATTAGTACAGGGGTAAGGGCTCATTAATAATTTATTTCTGGGTAGAGAGCAGTCAGAAAGACGAGAGAAGAATCGCTGCTTCTCAGCTCAGCCATTGTCTAAATGGAGCTCACAACGAGCAAATTTATTCTTATTTAAGACCTTTCATAATTAAATTATATCGGCGATTGCACGCAATCTACCCGTTAGAACACACCAAGAGCTAAATTTAGATGTTTTTGAACTGTTTAAAGTAATAACATGATATATTCGCGGGAGCCGAGCTCGCGATGTATTTCTCTGAACACTTGAAGTCCCACAATCCACCCATTAGAACACAATAACAGCAAAATCCAGGGGTTGAGCCGTGTATGTGTGCAAAATGCAATATTTTACATCGCGAAGGAAAAAAAAAGTCACGTTTCAGGGCGAGATCGGACAAATAAATAGGCTACACATTTCATTCACACTGACAAGCTAAACAAACATATGTTATTATTACCGGATCGGATCTCATTAATAAACTAGAATTAAAAGTTAGTGAACTAACTTTGATGTTGGCTTGGCCATCTTGGCCATGGGGCAAAAGAGCCACAGTACTTGTGTGCCCAACATTCTTGAGTTGTCCCGCTGCAAAAAAAAAAAAAAAAAAAAATACTATAAAAAAATACACCTGCAACAGTGTTTTTCCATGGTCCCTTGCTGTTTTCTTTTTTAATAAAAAGCCTAGGCTATGACAGAGTTGTCTAGCTGAATCCGAAATAAGTCATGCAAAAACCATAATCTCCTAAATACCATTCAATTTAATCTTATTTTAATAGTACTGACAACATATTTTAAGTTATCACACATTACTGAAAAATTAAAGAAGGGACACTATATATAGTATACTTCGGCGAGTCAAGAGCTAAACAAAAAGTCCTGTTTCATTACAAAATACTGTAACTTTTATAAACTTTATACTATCACCACAAAATTTTTATTAATATTTATTATAAAATAAATATTTCATAAAACTGAAACTTAAATATATTATTTATATAGGCAATACAAAACAGAAAAGACTAAATAATAAGGCTGAATAAGCTGATCTATAGCATGTTAAACGGTGGTTGCTTGTCTATGAATGGTACACCCCTCTAAGCTCACAGAAGTGGTTTGACCCAAGTCCTCAGCAGCCAATGACATTGACCTCTTCAAACTGATTTTTAATGTGTACTTCACGTGTATTTCACGTGTATTTAACGTTAAATACGCGCTGATTTTTCATGAGTAAACAACACGTATTTAACATTAAATAATATTGTATATAATATCGGAGTAATATAGTATCACCACAAAATTTTAATTAATATTTATTATAAAATAAATATTTCATAAAACTGAAACTTAAATATATTATTTATATAGGCAATACAAAACAGAAAAGACTAAATAATAAGGCTGAATAAGCTGATCTATAGCATGTTAAATGGTGGTTGCTTGTCTATGAATGGTACACCCCTCTAAGCTCACAGAAGTGGTTTGACCCAAGTCCTCAGCAGCCAATGACATTGACCTCTTCAAACTGATTTTTAACGTGTACTTTTTATTTTTCACGAGTAAACAACACGTATTTAACGCATTAAATAGTATTGTATATAATATCGGAGTAATATAGTATTTTAAGAAGCTCTTAAAAAAATATATAAATGACTTTACCATGTTGTGCAGCGCCGATAAATAAATAATATTAAATACATGTTGTCTACGCATGAAATACACGTATTAAACGTGTTGTTGACGCGTTAAAATTCACGTGTATTTGACCCTCTTGGCCTTCCATACACATTAGATATAATGAAGGGAGATGTGAAAAAAGGACATCGCATTGTTTTGATATGGATTACTTTATCACAGAATATTTGTTCGGGAGCACTTGTTTAGTTTAAAAGAAGACATGTCAAGCTTTCTATAGATATATCGCTCATGTCTCTTCGTTGAGTATTCATGGAGTTACAGTTCATTTTAATGACGTGTTTGTAAATAAAGATCCGCGCAGACCAAGGCTGCAGAAAGCACACCTTGTTTTTTAATTTTATTTTATAAGTTGCCAAAGTTTTGTTGTTATTATGTTTGTATCCAAACAAAGTAGACCCTTTACAGAGACACGTTAAAATTCACGTGTATTTGACCCTCTTGGCCTTCCATACACATTAGACGTGAAAAAAGGAGATCGCGTTGTTTTGATATGGATTACTTTATCACAGAATATTTGTTCGGCAGCACTTGTTTGCTTTAAAAGTAGACATGTCAAGCTTTCTATAGATATATCTCTCATGTCTCTCATGTTCATTTTAATGACGTCTTTGTAAATGAAGATCAGCGCAGACCAAGGCTGCAGACAGCACACCTTGTTTGTTATCTTTATTTTATAAGTGCACAAAGTTTTGTTGTTATTATGTTTGTATCCAAAAAAAAAAAAAAGTAGACCCTTTACAGATTCGATTGATGTATTGCTCTTATCTGTACGATTAAAACTGAAAGTGTAATTTAAGTAATTTTCGGGGTTATCAGGAGAAAATGACTCAAAACGCGTAGGCTATATGCGTTAATCGACTCCAGAGTTAAAAGGCTGTCATGACTTTTTTTCCTTCCAGTATTCATAAGCTGTATCACGCTGTCAAATTATTTTTCATTTTGCACACATAAACAGCTCAAAAACACCTTAATTCTGCTCTTGTTGGGTTCTAATGGGTGGATTAGTGCAATTCGCTGTGATATTATTTTTGGAAGCTCTTAAAAAATGCTGATGAAGCGCTCATTTCTCTCTCGTCTTTCTCTCTGTTCTTTGGACAGAGACATAATTTATAAATGAGATCTGACCCGGTAATAATAACATATGTTGGTTTAGCTTGTCAGTGTGAATGAAATGTGTAGCCTATTTATTTGTCCGATCTCGCCCCGAAACGCGGCTGTCATGTGGACTTCAAGTGTTCAGAGAAATACATTGCGAGCTCGCGGACATTTGGCTGCCGCGAATATATCATGTTATTACTTTAAACAGTTCAGAAACATCTGAATTTAGCTCTTGGTGTGTTCTAACGGGTAGATTGCATGCAATCGCCATTTTAAAAGGTCTTAAATAAGAGTGAATTAGCTCGTTGTGAGCTCCGTGGAGACACTCCCTGCTAACAACATTACGTAACTGTTACGTAACTGCAACGTAATCTGGTGACAAAAGTTTTGTCGTGGCGACGTGGCAACCGGAAAAGTGAAAGGTGCGTATATCGCAAGCCGTTTTAGCATTTAAAACGTTGTTTTGACTATCCATAAATATAATTTCGGATAGTCACATTTGTGAATCGAATAGTCATAATTATAATTCGACTAGTCACAATGACAATTAGAGATATCTGCAATTATAATTGCACTAGTAAGAAATCGGATTAGAGATATCTCTAAATATTTATGACTAGTCAAAACTACATTTAAGATATCTGTAATTACTTTATAGATATCTTCAATAGACGCGTCATACATCCGCAAATGTAATTAGAGATATCTCTTATTCAATTTCGACTAGTCACAATTATAGTTTAAGATATCTGAAATGATAGTCGAAATGCTGTTGTGTGATGTCAGAATAAATTTACTCAGCACCTCCCCGCCTACTCTGCTAACCGCTAACAACATAATAAAAGTCTGCTTTTGTTGTCACGGAGAGAAAAGCTAATGGATGAGGTGCTTCAAGGATTATTAAATAAATCTGGATGTAGCCTTGTGTGGTAAAAGGTTTCCCCAGTGCATGTATGTATAGCGCTGTGTTTTAATTGAATCATTTTGCCAAATAGACCAAATGCAGTGTAATGTTCAATAAAGGCAGAAAATCACAAACTGCTCGTCTGAATTTATTTATTATATATTTAGACAATAAAAAACAATGTTTATTTTTTATTAAAGAAAGGTAGGCCGGTACCTTTAAAAAAAATAAAGAAAGGCCTAATTTGCAGCTTTTATCTTACCATTCATTCTGAATTTCTCCCAGAATTGCAAGATTTAATAACTGTGAGATAAAAAAGTTGCTATTTCTTTATTAATTTCTTTTTTAATTAATTTATTTATTTAGTGGTGGAAACGAGCTTCCATAAATAGCCAACAAGGTGGGAGTATTGTATTAAAGCGAGAAATCCATGATGATTATATTCTGCTCTGTTCAGTGATGAGCACCAATGTATTCTTTTAGGCAGGGGCTATTTGCATTAGGTGTAAATAGCATATTTTCTTAGCAACAAATGCTATTTACACTAAGTGCAAATAGCAATGGATTAAATTTACACTGTGTTAAAATAGCTAGATTTGATGCTATTTATACTACTTATTTGAAATAGTGGCAATTATCTGCACCTCAGTATTGTAGTACATTATAAAACAGTACGCAATAATAACTTTTTAATTTGAATTTTAATTCAAATTTTAAATGGATGCCACCTTACTTGGACAATAAAGCCCTCCCTACACCTACCCTAACCCTACCCAATAATTATTTTCAACTTTTTATTTATTTCCTTAATTTTTATAGAAAATAAATGCCTTTCCGATACAATATGGATTTGAAAAAGGAGAAAAAATGTTTGACAAAAGGCGGATGCGAATTCAGGTCGATCGCGTCAAAAGGCACACATTTTAACCACTAATCCACAGCAGCTGATGTTAGAGTATCGTCGTTTATCAGTGTTAACTATCCCAATCACATGGTGGGCGATAATGTAATTGATCTCTGACAAGGCAGGCTTGCAGTGTAAATAGACACTGATTCTTTTAACATTATATCAAATGTTGCAACAGCTTACATGAGGCTTATGCATGTGTTCGTTTGTAAATGAAGACTAACAAAATTTAATCCACAGCGTCTCAACATTACGATAAAAAAAACAGGACAAAAGCCTATTTAAGTCCTCTCTGTATAGCCTACCACTTTTACACATGCTACAGCTACATTTTTATTTCCATACTTTTGAATTACTTCTGTATAAAACAGTTTAAAATCAAGCAAAGACGCGGGACTTTTATTATATAACTCTTAGACAAAACTGTGAATGACAACAGTTTCAAAGCTAGGATTGGTTAAATAAAATGTTTAAGGCGGGGCTCAACAAATGTGTATTTGCATGCACATTGTAGATATCTATAAAGGTATTTTGACTAGTCAAATTGTTAATTCCAGATATCTACATTGCAATTATGCCTAGTCACGAAGCTAAATGCAGATATCTCCAAATATAGTTCTTCCTAGTCAAAAATCTGATTGGGATATCCATAATTAAATTGCAGATATCTTTAAATGAGTTTTGACTAGTCATAATTCCAATTCAAGATATCTTTAAATATGATTTGCCTAGTCAAAATTCCAATTCAAGATATCTACAAATGTAATTTGACTAATCATAAATGAATTGCAGATATCTACAAATGTATTTTGGATATCTTTTAAAATTTGGAATTAAAGATATCTTAAATTGTATTTTGACTAGTCAAATCATATTTAAAGATATCTTGAATTGGAATTATGACTAGTCAAAACTCAATTGAAGATATCTGAAAATATTTTTCAATGGAAGTCAATGGAAGATTATGACTAGTCGTAATAGCATTGCAGATATCTGGAATGTGTATTATGACTAGTCAAAATTAAATTGTAGATATCTTCAATGCATATTATGACTGGTCATAATCACATTGTAGATATCTTAATTCCAATTACGACGAGTCATAATTGCAATATAGATATCTGGAATTACAATTGTGACTATCCAAAATTATATTTATGGATAGTCAAAACCAAGTTTTAAATGCTAAAACGGCTTGCCATAGCTTCACTCACAAAACCCAACAAATAAGGCTTTGGCGGGACACAAAATAGTTTTGGCGGCAGCCAAAAATTTTTCAATGTAGGAAAAACCCTGCATCAGAACTCAAACAAAAAACTCTTAAATATTTAGGTTGGTGTGCAATGAATCTAGAATATAAAAAAGTTAGCTTTTTTTAATTAAATTACAAAAAAAAAAAAGAACTTTTCCATGATATTCATGGAATAATCATGCAAATATGCTAATTAGAATATTACATGGCCAAAACATGTATCAAGCACCAATATTTCTGGTCTAGAAGGAATACAAAGATGGTCATTTTAAGGTCCTGGCAGCTGCCATTTTGAAAACGGGCCTCTCTTTGAGTCAAACTTTGGTAAACTTTTAGTATGTACATTTGATACTACTGTAAATCACTGAGAAACCTTTTGTTGGAATTTTTTTGGGGTCAAGACATATTTGCAGCTGACTACTTTGGGCTTTACTTTTTATCAACCAGATTTGATAATGCTCAAAAATATTAAAAGTTATAGACACTGAAGTGCCTTGATTTTTTTCCCCCCACACTTAAATATTTTTTTTTATTTGATATAAACATACATTAAATGAGACCTGGAGAAAAGTAATGGGTTGAAAGTCACATGTCTCATGAGTTTCTATTTCAAATCTGAATAAGATATCATGAAAAATGAGACTGCAAATATTTTTATGAGACAGTCTACACCCCCCACCTCCCAAATGTAAAAAAATATATATTTCCCAATAGTATTGAAGGTTTCTACAAACTATTTAGTCAGTAAACATACTACTGCATAGTTTTTTTTCCAATTATAAAACACTAGACAGAAACTTAGACATCATATAAGTGTTTTATTTGAGCACTAGAAAAATACAATAAGAATAATATGAGTGAGACAAATAAGAATAATAAGAAATATAAAAAAAAGGTTTAACTTTGCCAATTACAGAAAATTTTGAGATTGCTAGAAATGCAACATTTACAATGAATTACAACGTAAAGTGCTGATGGCCACTTATACAGATGATAATAATGCAAATGCACCATAAAGTAATTAACCCACTCTCTATTCATATAGACGTGTTCATTTTGATAGCCATGATCATACAGTAATAGTGAGCTGATTTGTGCTGATTTGCACTCAAACAGATGGCAGTCATGCAGATACATTCACTTCAACATAAAACACACTCTCACATATATATAAAAACTGTTGAAAAATAAAACTAACAAAGATAAAGGCGATCGCTATAAGTTCCACCTCCATCAGCTGACAGGTGCGTCAGAGCGCTTCACGAGCTGCCAGGAGAGAGCCCCAGAATTCAAATATACTATCTTTCGCCTATCTTTCATTCATTATTTTTTCCGGTAGATTATCTCATTCTGTTTGTGACTGTAACAATACACAAATCTCCATATACATCGGGAAGAAGGAGGCGGGAACCGGCGCACAATCAAAAAGCATTTTAATAATCAAAGCAAATACAAAACGGCGCGTCAGCCCCTCACGGCGACTGACGCGCACAAATAAAAAGTAAACACATAAAATAATGTCCCAGGCCTGGTCCTCTCTCGTCCTTCACGGTCGTCACTCCAGTTTTATATCCTTCCATCTCCTACGTGGGACTCGATACTAGCGGTGGGGCTCAGGTGTAGCTCATCTCCAATCACTACACCTGGCCTCACTCCTCGTTCCCACGCCTCTCGGCCCCGCCCCACTCGCCACATACCCCCATCGCCCCTCGCAGGCCGGGGGGTACTCCCGAGACTGCGCTCTACTCCCCCCCCCCCCCCTTCCCTCCGGGGGAGACCGCTCACGGGGACCTGCGGGAACCCGGGGGTAGGACAGACGAGGCGAGAGAAAAGGAGATGGAAGGAGGAGCGACAAGGACGAGAGAGGGGAGAGAGGAAAAAGAAAAAAAAATCCAGTTACCAGACGCACTGCTGCTCGGCCCTCCACCAGCTGGGTGATCTCCTCCGCGGTGCCTGGCGGTGGCACTGGACGGCCCTCGGCGGACGGCGCGACACTCCTCCGCCGCCCGATGGACGGCGACGGCTCCTCCGGTTTTGGGCAGCCGGCAGGAGTCCCCCGTTCCCTGCCCCTCCGGATTCCTTCGCGGAGGCAGCAGGCTCCGGCCCCCTGGCGAACGGCGCCGACTCCTCCGCTCCCTCACGGACGGCAGCCGCCCCTCCATATCGTGGGCGGCCAGCAGCGAGCTCGCCCGTCCCCGGCAACTCGCTCCAGCCCACCGCCTGGAGCGTCCCTGGCGGCAAATACCTCGCCAGCTCGAGGGCACCGCGGATTCACCACAGTGGCGAGGGATCTTCAGCAGCGCGTCCCTCCTTCTCCCGGGCTTCGGCACCACTGTACCAATACACAAATCTCCATATACATCGGGAAGAAGGAGGCGGGAACCGGCGCACAATCAAAAAGCATTTTAATAATCAAAGCAAATACAAAACGGCGCGTCAGCCCCTCACGGCGACTGACGCACACAAATAAAAAGTAAACACATAAAATAATGTCCCAGGCCTGGTCCTCTCTCGTCCTTCACGGTCGTCACTCCAGTTTTATATCCTTCCATCTCCTACGTGGGACTCGATACTAGCGGTGGGGCTCAGGTGTAGCTCATCTCCAATCACTACACCTGGCCTCACTCCTCGTTCCCACGCCTCTCGGCCCCGCCCCACTCGCCACAGTGACACTTTACGCTGCAAAACCTTGCCGTTTATTTACTACCAAGATGCAGTTTCTGACTGTGAGTTATTCCATAATGGACACAAACAGTTCTGTCGCTGAAGAACTGAAACGTAAACAAAGGAATTATGATCCATATTACAGCGTTATTGCTTCATTGGATTAAACATGCTCCATGAGATGTCGTTCAGTGGACCCTTACCTACCTTACTAAACTGGGATTTACAGCTGTGGAAGTGTTTATGACTCGTTATTATGACGGATCTGGTATGTACTGCGTTTTTAATTTTCATGTTTTTATGTGTACTGCTTACACCAATTTAGCTAATACAGTCTTTATAAGCTTTCAATTGAAAAACAGTGATTTGTTGTTGATGCTTGAGGCTTAGATCTTTATAATGATGCATAGTTTGTCAAGATTACATTTGTCCAGTTTCATTTAATCTATTCGTAAACACTGACACGTGCAAGTTTTGGGGCATTCAGGATGCCTGCATTCTGGTGCTGGCTAACAGGTTACCCGATACCCGAGACATGTCCCTTTACTGCACATCATATGTATCTGACACATAATGTTTGTGTATGCGGTTTTGAAATTTACATTAGTGTTTTCTAGGGCTGAAACAATTCCTCGAGTAACTCGATTACAAAAAATTATCGAGGCAAAGTCCTCTGCCTCAGCCTCAGCCTCTTTTAATTTATTTTAAATCTCACGTCAAGTTCTTTCGCATTAATTTTTTTAATTTGACACAACGCGTTTACGTCACCCACAAAGCGGAAGGAGACACAAGCGCTGCGTCTGAGGGCGCAGGCAAAGTAAAGAGAACGTCGTGGCATGTGTCCATTGCAAGATAGAGCTGGCATACCACAACTAGGGCCCTATGATTTCATGATGCAGAAAACGCGGAGGGAATCGCGGAATCCAGTCATAAAAACGGAATTTACAGTTTAATGCGGAATGGCACGGAATTGGGAAAATTTTTAATGAATTAATCAAAAATAGGTCATTGCACTTATGTCTAATCAACTGCGGTCAAGCCAGCCGCACTTCAGAAAAACACCATCAAGCCAGCCGCGAGTGAAATTTATATGCGCGTGTATTACTATAATTACGGCAATAGCAGGAACAACAGGAGCGCTTTCAGAGCGCTTTTCATCTATACGTTCAGATTTGATATATGACGACCTTTTTCGCCCATCTGCCCTAATATTCGTGTAACTTATTGTTTTCCTTGACTGCTCTGTATTACTATAATTTTCAGCCTTTCAAAGCATTACAATTATTAGTAGAAAACGAGATATGGGACATTCATTGATTTAGAAGACACTTTTTTATGATGAGAAAGAAGCAATTAAAGGTCAGTTCTTAAAGAAGACATCCCATACTATATCCATACCTCACATAAAACCATTTTACTGGAGCCTTTTAGAGATATAGGATAATATTACACTTTACAAGTCTTTTAAGATCCCATTTCTAACAAGTAGAAAAAAACAATGGTCAGTTCTTATAAGGGAGATCGCATACTATAAGCAAACTTCATATCAAACCATTGTACAACAGCATTTTTGAGATATGGGACATTATTACACTTTAAAGGGTTATAAAGATCATATTTCTAATAAATAGAAAAAAAACAATGGTCAGTTCTTATCAGGGACGTCCCATACTATATACACAAAAAATCATTTTGCTGCAGCATTTTTGAGATATGGGTCCATATGGCGATTTAGAGGGCTATAAAGACCCCTATAGCGGAGTACAAAACTTTTTATCCACAGGAAGGAGGAGGCGGAAACCGGCCATCAATCAAATAAGGCTTTTAATAACAAAATAAACACAAAACACTGCGACAGCCCTTCACGGACGACTGTCGCTTACAAACAAAAACCAAACACAAACTAAAATCATGGCCTGGCCTGGCCCTCTCTCGTTGTTCACTGTCGTCGCCCCCTCTTTTGTATCCTTCCATCTCCACCACGGGACGCGAGACCGGTGAGTGGAGCAGGCGTCGCTCATTTCCAGTCACTCCACTGGCCTCATTCCGTTCGCATGGCTCGCGGCCCCACCCTACTCATCACAACCCTATTTCTAATAAGTAGAAAAAAAACAAAGGTCAGTTCATATAAGGGACATCCCAAACTATATGCAAACCTCATATCAAACCATTTTACTGCAGCATTTTTGAGATATGGGTCCATGTGGTAATTTAGAGGGCTATAAAGACAACATTTCTAACAAGTAGAAAAAAACAATAGTCAGTTCTTATCAGGGACGTCCCATACTATATGCACCCTTCTTATGAAACCATTTTACTGCAGCATTTTTAAGATACGAGACATTTTTACACTTTAAAGGGCTGTAAAGATCCCATTTCTAATAAGTAGAAAAAAACAATGGTATGTTCCTATAAGGGATGTCCCATACTATATGCACACCTCATATCAAACCCTTTTACTGCAGCATTTTTGAGATATGGGTCCAAATGGTGATTTACAGTGCTACAAAGACCCCATTTCTAATAAGTAGAAAAAAAACAATGGTCAGTTCTTATAAAGGACATGCCATACTATATGCACACCTCATATCAAACCATTTTACTGCAGCATTTTCAAGATATGGGACATTATTACACTTTAAAGGGCTATAAAGATCCCATTTCTAATAAGTAGAAAAAAACAATGGTCAGTTCTTATAAAGGACATGCCATACTATATGCACACCTCATATCAAACCATTTTACTGCAGCATTTTTGAGATATGGGACATTATTACACTTTAAAGGGCTATAAAGATCCCATTTGTAATAAGTACAAAAATAGAATAGTCAGTTCTTATCAGGGACGTCCCATATTGTATGCACACATCATATCAAACCATTTTACTGCAGCATTTTTGAGATATGGGTCCAAATGGTGATTTGGAGGGCTATAAAGACATAATTTCTAATAAGTAGAAAAAAACAATGGTCAGTTCTTATAAAGGACATGCCATACTATATGCACACCTCATATCAAACCATTTTACTGCAGCATTTTCGAGATATGGGACATTATTACACTTTAAAGGGCTATAAAGATCCCATTTCTAATAAGTAGAAAAAAACAAAAGTCAGTTCTTATCAGGGACATCCCATACTATATGCACACCTCATATCAAACCATTTTACTGCAGCATTTTCAAGATATGGGACATTATTACACTTTAAAGGGCTATAAAGATCCCATTTGTAATAAGTAGAAAAAAACAATGGTATGTTCCTATAAGGGATGTCCCATACTATATGCACACCTCATATCAAACCCTTTTACTGCAGCATTTTTGAGATATGGGTCCAAATGGTGATTTAGAGTGCTACAAAGACCCCATTTCTAATAAGTAGAAAAAAACAATGGTCAGTTCTTATAAAGAACATGCCATACTATATGCACACCTCATATCAAACCATTTTACTGCCGCATTTTCAAGATATGGGACATTATTACACTTTAAAGGGCTATAAAGATCCCATTTGTAATAAGTAGAAAAATAGAATAGTCAGTTCTTATCAGGGACGTCCCATATTATATGCACACATCATATCAAACCATTTTACTGCAGCATTTTTGAGATATGGGTCCAAATGGTGATTTGGAGGGCTATAAAGACATCGTTTCTAATAAGTAGAAAAAAACAATGGTCAGTTCTTATAAAGGACATGCCATACTATATGCACACCTCATATCAAACCCTTTTACTGCAGCATTTTTTAGATATGGGACATTATTACACTTTAACGGGCTTTAAAGATCCCATTTCTAATAAGTAGAAAAAAACAATGGTCAGTTCTCATAAGGGACATCCCATACTATATGCACACATAATGGTTTGATATAAAACCCAGTCTACTGCAGCATTAATGAGATATGGACCTATATTGTGCTTTAGGGGGCTATAAAGATAAAGGATTCACTTCAGAGGCTCATAGAGAAATGTAATGTTTTCTAAAATCTATGAGTAAATCCATGGAAAACATTTTACTGTATGGTTTTTTTAAGAGCTAGCAAGTATTTCACATATAGAGTTATAAAACATTACATTTATCTATTCCAATAATAATAATAATAATAATAATAATAAACAATTGTCATAAGGGACATCACCAAATATGTGCAGCCATTATAAAAAAACATTTCAGTTTACCAATCTGGAACTGCATGCATTCAGAGTCAGTTCTGAGACTTTGCATAACTTTGAGACATGTAGAAATGTCAGCTTATAAAAGTAGAGGAAAACGAAGCCCATTTCATGCAAGGCACTTCCTACTTTATTAGCACAGCTAAAATAAAATCTGGGTACTTTGGCAGTTTGGACTTACATGTATTCTAATTCAACAAAATGGTATTTAACTACATGAGTGGGAACACTTACTATTTTTAAAAGGCACATAATAATACTACCTTCGTGCAGAGTTCAGTGTCAATCCTGCTCCAGCAAACCTTTCTGTAACTATGAATTGTTCCTGACTCTTAATTAGATTAGGGTTGGAACTGAACTTTAAGTGAGATTTCCAGAAACAAGACTGGGGATACGCTATGATCCATTCATCCATTGAATGCAAGCTACTCTAAACTTTCACAGAGCAAAGACTCCATATTTGGTGTTTAGAAAGTGTGTGAAGTATAGTGTGACAGACAAGTGTGTGTGACTTCATATTTGCTGAAAGAATAGGGAGTGCCTTGCATGCAAAGGCCATTATTTTTATCTACTGTATGTATTTAACCTGATGTTTATATAGACCTCAAAACTGGGGAAAAAATATCCAGTCTTTAATATATATATAAATTAGCTCATATTCTATCAGCACAGATAATCTGAAGTCTGATATATATATATATATATATATATATATATATATATATATATATATATATATATATATATATATATATATATATATATATATATATATATATATAATTTATTTAATTTGGATGTATGCAACAAACTGCCAAAGTACACAGACTTCAGATTATCTGTGCTGATAGAATATGAGCTACTTTGTAAGAAAAGGCCATTATTTCTTTTAAGTATTTGAAAAAAAAACATTTCTATAGGTTGCAAAAAATGAGGAAATATTAAAATGTATTTGAGTGTTTTGTTCTATATGAATGCATGCTTCTACAAACTGCCACAGTACACAGACTTCACATTAGGTGTGCTTAAAATGTAGGAGGAACTTTAGAAGGAATGGCCTTTTTTTAAACTTATTTGAAATAGTTCTCAAAACTGGAGCTTCTGAGGATTTTCTTGATTTTTAACCCCAAATTGCTATGGTAAAATATCTTTATACACCAAATACTTCAGTAAAATAGTTTTATATAAGGTGTGCTTGTGGGATGTCCCATGTACTAACTGATCATTGTATTCTTCTACTTATTAGAAATGGGGTCTTTCTAGGCCTCTGAAACAGAATACATTTCAGAAAAACAGAAAAACATCTTTGCAAAATGCTAGAAATGCAGTAAAACTTTTTTATATAAGGTGTGAATATAGTATGGCACCTCCAATATACAAACTGAATATTGTTTTTTTTTTCAACTTATTAGAAATGGGGGTTCCACTTTATATTGTGTCCCTAATACCTGTGTACTTAGTAATTAGATGTGTATGTAGTATGTAACCACAGTGTAAGTACACATTGGTACATAGTATCTATAGCTCTAATGTTTGTGTAACTACATATTTGTAATAACCCATTGAATGGTATGTGTAAGTACAAATGTGCAACAGGACATTGGTGATAAAATTTATTGGTAAGAAAGTACAAATGTGTAACAGGACTAATACCAATATTCAATTTATTATGTAATTACCCCTATGTTACACTGCAGTGGCAAGTAAATTAGGCTTTACATATAAAATGTGGTTGGTGTCCACAATGTTGCACTTTAAATGAAGTCGACAGTTCCTGAGGAGTTACCATGTAAGTACACGGGTATTAAAGTGGTGCACCAACTCCTCCCACTTTACAGAACGCTAAGCCCACCCATCTCCACCACCTGGATCAAATGGTTCAAATTACTCTTATACATATTGTTGTTACAAAATGTAGATTTACATGTCCTGTTATACATTTGTACTTGCACAAACCATTCTGAGGATTGTTACAAAAATATTATAGCAATGGATACTATATACCAATGTGTACTTACACTGTGTTATATATTACGTACACATGTAGTTACATTGTATATACACAGGTATTAAGAACACTTAAGATAATGTGGGAGCGACATGGGATATTTATAGCCCAATAAATCACCATATAGTCCCATATCTGAAAATGCTGCCGTAAAATGGTTTGATATGAGGTGTGCATATAGTATGGGACATCCCTTAAAGGAACTGACCATTGTTTTTTTCTACTTATTAGAAATTATGTCTTTATAGCCCTCCAAATCACCATTTGGACCCATATCTCAAAAATGCTGCAGTAAAATGGTTTGATATGATGTGTGCATATAATATGGGACGTCCCTGATAAGAACTGACTATTCTATTTTTCTACTTATTACAAATGGGATCTTTATAGCCCTTTAAAGTGTAATAATGTCCCATATCTCGAAAATGCTGCAGTAAAATGGTTTGATATGAGGTGTGCATATAGTATGGCATGTCCTTTATAAGAACTGACCATTGTTTTTTTCTACTTATTAGAAATTATGTCTTTATAGCCCTCCAAATCACCATTTGGACCCATATCTCAAAAATGCTGCAGTAAAATGGTTTGATATGATGTGTGCATATAATATGGGATGTCCCTGATAAGAACTGACTATTCTATTTTTCTACTTATTACAAATGGGATCTTTATAGCCCTTTAAAGTGTAATAATGTCCCATATCTCAAAAATGCTGCAGTAAAATGGTTTGATATGAGGTGTGCATATAGTATGGCATGTCCTTTATAAGAACTGACCATTGTTTTTTTCTACTTATTAGAAATTATGTCTTTATAGCCCTCCAAATCACCATTTGGACCCATATCTCAAAAATGCTGCAGTAAAATGGTTTGATATGATGTGTGCATATAATATGGGACGTCCCTGATAAGAACTGACTATTCTATTTTTCTACTTATTACAAATGGGATCTTTATAGCCCTTTAAAGTGTAATAATGTCCCATATCTCGAAAATGCTGCAGTAAAATGGTTTGATATGAGGTGTGCATATAGTATGGCATGTCCTTTATAAGAACTGACCATTGTTTTTTTCTACTTATTAGAAATGGGATCTTTATAGCCCTTTAAAGTATAATAATGTCCCATATCTTGAAAATGCTGCAGTAAAATGGTTTGATATGAGGTGTGCATATAGTATGGCATGTCCTTTATAAGAACTGACCATTGTTTTTTTCTACTTATTAGAAATGGGGTCTTTGTAGCGCTCTAAATCACCATTTGGACCCATATCTCAAAAATGCTGCAGTAAAAGGTTTTGATATGAGGTGTGCATATAGTATGGGACATCCCTTATAGGAACATACCATTCTTTTTTTCTACTTATTACAAATGGGATCTTTATAGCCCTTTAAAGTGTAATAATGTCCCATATCTCGAAAATGCTGCAGTAAAAGGTTTTGATATGAGGTGTGCATATAGTATGGCATGTCCTTTATAAGAACTGACCATTGTTTTTTTTCTACTTATTAGAAATTATGTCTTTATAGCCCTCCAAATCACCATTTGGACCCATATCTCAAAAATGCTGCAGTAAAATGGTTTGATATGAGGTGTGCATATAGTATGGCATGTCCTTTATAAGAACTGACCATTGTTTTTTTCTACTTATTAGAAATGGGGTCTTTGTAGCACTGTAAATCACCATTTGGACCCATATCTCAAAAATGCTGCAGTAAAAGGGTTTGATATGAGGTGTGCATATAGTATGGGACATCCCTTATAGGAACATACCATTGTTTTTATCTACTTATTAGAAATGGGATCTTTATAGCCCTTTAAAGTGTAATAATGTCCCATATCTCAAAAATGCTGCAGTAAAATGGTTTGATATGAAGTGTGCATATAGTATGGCATGTCCTTTATAAGAACTGACCATTGTTTTTTTCTACTTATTAGAAATTATGTCTTTATAGCCCTCCAAATCACCATTTGGACCCATATCTCAAAAATGCTGCAGTAAAATGGTTTGATATGATGTGTGCATATAATATGGGACATCCCTGATAAGAACTGACCATTCTATTTTTCTACTTATTACAAATGGGATCTTTATACCCCTTTAAAGTGTAATAATGTCCCATATCTCAAAAATGCTGCAGTAAAATGGTTTGATATGAAGTGTGCATATAGTATGGCATGTCCTTTATAAGAACTGACCATTGTTTTTTTCTACTTATTAGAAATTATGTCTTTATAGCCCTCCAAATCACCATTTGGACCCATATCTCAAAAATGCTGCAGTAAAATGGTTTGATATGATGTGTGCATATAATATGGGACGTCCCTGATAAGAACTGACTATTCTATTTTTCTACTTATTACAAATGGGATCTTTATAGCCCTTTAAAGTGTAATAATGTCCCATATCTCGAAAATGCTGCAGTAAAATGGTTTGATATGAGGTGTGCCCTTTATAAGAACTGACCATTGTTTTTTTCTACTTATTAGAAATGGGATCTTTATAGCCCTTTAAAGTATAATAATGTCCCATATCTTGAAAATGCTGCAGTAAAATGGTTTGATATGAGGTGTGCATATAGTATGGCATGTCCTTTATAAGAACTGACCATTGTTTTTTTCTACTTATTAGAAATGGGGTCTTTGTAGCCCTTTAAAGTGTAATAATGTCCCATATCTCGAAAATGCTGCAGTAAAATGGTTTGATATGAGGTGTGCATATAGTATGGCATGTCCTTTATAAGAACTGACCATTGTTTTTTTCTACTTATTAGAAATTATGTCTTTATAGCCCTCCAAATCACCATTTGGACCCATATCTCAAAAATGCTGCAGTAAAATGGTTTGATATGATGTGTGCATACAATATGGGACGTCCCTGATAAGATCTGACTATTCTATTTTTCTACTTATTACAAATGGGATCTTTATAGCCCTTTAAAGTGTAATAATGTCCCATATCTCGAAAATGCTGCAGTAAAATGGTTTGATATGAGGTGTGCATATAGTATGGCATGTCCTTTATAAGAACTGACCATTGTTTTTTTCTACTTATTAGAAATGGGGTCTTTGTAGCGCTCTAAATCACCATTTGGACCCATATCTCAAAAATGCTGCAGTAAAAGGGTTTGATATGAGGTGTGCATATAGTATGGGACATCCCTTATAGGAACATACCATTCTTTTTTTCTACTTATTACAAATGGGATCTTTATAGCCCTTTAAAGTGTAATAATGTCCCATATCTTGAAAATGCTGCAGTAAAATGGTTTGATATGAGGTGTGCATATAGTATGGGATGTCCCTGATAAGAACTGACTTTTGTTTTTTTCTACTTATTAGAAATGGGATCTTTACAGCCCTTTAAAGTGTAATAATGTCCCGTATCTTGAAAATGCTGCAGTAAAATGGTTTGATATGAGGTGTGCATACAGTATGGGACGTCCCTGATAAGAACTGACTATTGTTTTTTTTCTACTTATTAGAAATGGTGTCTTTATAGCCATCTAAATCATTGTATTGTCCCATATCTGAAAAATGCTGCAGTAAAATGGTTTGATATGGGGTGTGCATATAGTATGGCATGTCCTTTATAAGAACTGACCATTGTTTTTTTCTACTTATTAGAAATGATGTCTTTATAGCCCTCCAAATCACCATTTGGACACATATCTCAAAAATGCTGCAGTAAAATGGTTTGATATGAGGTGTGCAAATAGTATGGGATGTCCCTTAAAGGAACAGACCATTGTTTTTTTTTACTTATTAGAAATGGGATCTTTACAGCCCTTTAAAGTGTAATAATGTCCCATATCTCGAAAATGCTGCAGTAAAAGGTTTTGATATGAGGTGTGCATATAGTATGGCATGTCCTTTATAAGAACTGACCATTGTTTTTTTTTCTACTTATTAGAAATTATGTCTTTATAGCCCTCCAAATCACCATTTGGACCCATATCTCAAAAATGCTGCAGTAAAATGGTTTGATATGAGGTGTGCATATAGTATGGCATGTCCTTTATAAGAACTGACCATTGTTTTTTTCTACTTATTAGAAATGGGGTCTTTGTAGCACTGTAAATCACCATTTGGACCCATATCTCAAAAATGCTGCAGTAAAAGGGTTTGATATGAGGTGTGCATATAGTATGGGACATCCCTTATAGGAACATACCATTGTTTTTATCTACTTATTAGAAATGGGATCTTTATAGCCCTTTAAAGTGTAAAAATGTCCCATATCTCGAAAATGCTGCAGTAAAATGGTTTGATATGAGGTGTGCATATAGTATGGCATGTCCTTTATAAGAACTGACCATTGTTTTTTTCTACTTATTAGAAATTATGTCTTTATAGCCCTCCAAATCACCATTTGGACCCATATCTCAAAAATGCTGCAGTAAAATGGTTTGATATGATGTGTGCATATAATATGGGACATCCCTGATAAGAACTGACTATTCTATTTTTCTACTTATTACAAATGGGATTTTTATACCCCTTTAAAGTGTAATAATGTCCCATATCTCAAAAATGCTGCAGTAAAATGGTTTGATATGAAGTGTGCATATAGTATGGCATGTCCTTTATAAGAACTGACCATTGTTTTTTTCTACTTATTAGAAATTATGTCTTTATAGCCCTCCAAATCACCATTTGGACCCATATCTCAAAAATGCTGCAGTAAAATGGTTTGATATGATGTGTGCATATAATATGGGACGTCCCTGATAAGAACTGACTATTCTATTTTTCTACTTATTACAAATGTGATCTTTATAGCCCTTTAAAGTGTAATAATGTCCCATATCTTGAAAATGCTGCAGTAAAATGGTTTGATATGAGGTGTGCCCTTTATAAGAACTGACCATTGTTTTTTTCTACTTATTAGAAATGGGATCTTTATAGCCCTTTAAAGTATAATAATGTCCCATATCTTGAAAATGCTGCAGTAAAATGGTTTGATATGAGGTGTGCATATAGTATGGCATGTCCTTTATAAGAACTGACCATTGTTTTTTTCTACTTATTAGAAATGGGGTCTTTGTAGCCCTTTAAAGTGTAATAATGTCCCATATCTCGAAAATGCTGCAGTAAAATGGTTTGATATGAGGTGTGCATATAGTATGGCATGTCCTTTATAAGAACTGACCATTGTTTTTTTCTACTTATTAGAAATTATGTCTTTATAGCCCTCCAAATCACCATTTGGACCCATATCTCAAAAATGCTGCAGTAAAATGGTTTGATATGATGTGTGCATACAATATGGGACGTCCCTGATAAGATCTGACTATTCTATTTTTCTACTTATTACAAATGGGATCTTTATAGCCCTTTAAAGTGTAATAATGTCCCATATCTCGAAAATGCTGCAGTAAAATGGTTTGATATGAGGTGTGCATATAGTATGGCATGTCCTTTATAAGAACTGACCATTGTTTTTTTCTACTTATTAGAAATGGGGTCTTTGTAGCGCTCTAAATCACCATTTGGACCCATATCTCAAAAATGCTGCAGTAAAAGGGTTTGATATGAGGTGTGCATATAGTATGGGACATCCCTTATAGGAACATACCATTCTTTTTTTCTACTTATTACAAATGGGATCTTTATAGCCCTTTAAAGTGTAATAATGTCCCATATCTTGAAAATGCTGCAGTAAAATGGTTTGATATGAGGTGTGCATATAGTATGGGATGTCCCTGATAAGAACTGACTTTTGTTTTTTTCTACTTATTAGAAATGGGATCTTTACAGCCCTTTAAAGTGTAATAATGTCCCGTATCTTGAAAATGCTGCAGTAAAATGGTTTGATATGAGGTGTGCATACAGTATGGGACGTCCCTGATAAGAACTGACTATTGTTTTTTTTCTACTTATTAGAAATGGTGTCTTTATAGCCATCTAAATCATTGTATTGTCCCATATCTGAAAAATGCTGCAGTAAAATGGTTTGATATGGGGTGTGCATATAGTATGGCATGTCCTTTATAAGAACTGACCATTGTTTTTTTCTACTTATTAGAAATGATGTCTTTATAGCCCTCCAAATCACCATTTGGACACATATCTCAAAAATGCTGCAGTAAAATGGTTTGATATGAGGTGTGCAAATAGTATGGGATGTCCCTTAAAGGAACAGACCATTGTTTTTTTTTACTTATTAGAAATGGGATCTTTACAGCCCTTTAAAGTGTAATAATGTCCCATATCTCGAAAATGCTGCAGTAAAAGGTTTTGATATGAGGTGTGCATATAGTATGGCATGTCCTTTATAAGAACTGACCATTGTTTTTTTTTCTACTTATTAGAAATTATGTCTTTATAGCCCTCCAAATCACCATTTGGACCCATATCTCAAAAATGCTGCAGTAAAATGGTTTGATATGAGGTGTGCATATAGTATGGCATGTCCTTTATAAGAACTGACCATTGTTTTTTTCTACTTATTAGAAATGGGGTCTTTGTAGCACTGTAAATCACCATTTGGACCCATATCTCAAAAATGCTGCAGTAAAAGGGTTTGATATGAGGTGTGCATATAGTATGGGACATCCCTTATAGGAACATACCATTGTTTTTATCTACTTATTAGAAATGGGATCTTTATAGCCCTTTAAAGTGTAAAAATGTCCCATATCTCGAAAATGCTGCAGTAAAATGGTTTGATATGAGGTGTGCATATAGTATGGCATGTCCTTTATAAGAACTGACCATTGTTTTTTTCTACTTATTAGAAATTATGTCTTTATAGCCCTCCAAATCACCATTTGGACCCATATCTCAAAAATGCTGCAGTAAAATGGTTTGATATGATGTGTGCATATAATATGGGACGTCCCTGATAAGAACTGACTATTCTATTTTTCTACTTATTACAAATGGGATCTTTATAGCCCTTTAAAGTGTAATAATGTCCCATATCTCGAAAATGCTGCAGTAAAATGGTTTGATATGAGGTGTGCCCTTTATAAGAACTGACCATTGTTTTTTTCTACTTATTAGAAATGGGATCTTTATAGCCCTTTAAAGTATAATAATGTCCCATATCTTGAAAATGCTGCAGTAAAATGGTTTGATATGAGGTGTGCATATAGTATGGCATGTCCTTTATAAGAACTGACCATTGTTTTTTTCTACTTATTAGAAATGGGGTCTTTGTAGCCCTTTAAAGTGTAATAATGTCCCATATCTCGAAAATGCTGCAGTAAAATGGTTTGATATGAGGTGTGCATATAGTATGGCATGTCCTTTATAAGAACTGACCATTGTTTTTTTCTACTTATTAGAAATTATGTCTTTATAGCCCTCCAAATCACCATTTGGACCCATATCTCAAAAATGCTGCAGTAAAATGGTTTGATATGATGTGTGCATACAATATGGGACGTCCCTGATAAGATCTGACTATTCTATTTTTCTACTTATTACAAATGGGATCTTTATAGCCCTTTAAAGTGTAATAATGTCCCATATCTCGAAAATGCTGCAGTAAAATGGTTTGATATGAGGTGTGCATATAGTATGGCATGTCCTTTATAAGAACTGACCATTGTTTTTTTCTACTTATTAGAAATGGGGTCTTTGTAGCGCTCTAAATCACCATTTGGACCCATATCTCAAAAATGCTGCAGTAAAAGGGTTTGATATGAGGTGTGCATATAGTATGGGACATCCCTTATAGGAACATACCATTCTTTTTTTCTACTTATTACAAATGGGATCTTTATAGCCCTTTAAAGTGTAATAATGTCCCATATCTTGAAAATGCTGCAGTAAAATGGTTTGATATGAGGTGTGCATATAGTATGGGATGTCCCTGATAAGAACTGACTTTTGTTTTTTTCTACTTATTAGAAATGGGATCTTTACAGCCCTTTAAAGTGTAATAATGTCCCGTATCTTGAAAATGCTGCAGTAAAATGGTTTGATATGAGGTGTGCATACAGTATGGGACGTCCCTGATAAGAACTGACTATTGTTTTTTTTCTACTTATTAGAAATGGTGTCTTTATAGCCATCTAAATCATTGTATTGTCCCATATCTGAAAAATGCTGCAGTAAAATGGTTTGATATGGGGTGTGCATATAGTATGGCATGTCCTTTATAAGAACTGACCATTGTTTTTTTCTACTTATTAGAAATGATGTCTTTATAGCCCTCCAAATCACCATTTGGACACATATCTCAAAAATGCTGCAGTAAAATGGTTTGATATGAGGTGTGCAAATAGTATGGGATGTCCCTTAAAGGAACAGACCATTGTTTTTTTTTACTTATTAGAAATGGGATCTTTACAGCCCTTTAAAGTGTAATAATGTCCCATATCTCGAAAATGCTGCAGTAAAAGGTTTTGATATGAGGTGTGCATATAGTATGGCATGTCCTTTATAAGAACTGACCATTGTTTTTTTTTCTACTTATTAGAAATTATGTCTTTATAGCCCTCCAAATCACCATTTGGACCCATATCTCAAAAATGCTGCAGTAAAATGGTTTGATATGAGGTGTGCATATAGTATGGCATGTCCTTTATAAGAACTGACCATTGTTTTTTTCTACTTATTAGAAATGGGGTCTTTGTAGCACTGTAAATCACCATTTGGACCCATATCTCAAAAATGCTGCAGTAAAAGGGTTTGATATGAGGTGTGCATATAGTATGGGACATCCCTTATAGGAACATACCATTGTTTTTATCTACTTATTAGAAATGGGATCTTTATAGCCCTTTAAAGTGTAAAAATGTCCCATATCTCGAAAATGCTGCAGTAAAATGGTTTGATATGAGGTGTGCATATAGTATGGCATGTCCTTTATAAGAACTGACCATTGTTTTTTTCTACTTATTAGAAATTATGTCTTTATAGCCCTCCAAATCACCATTTGGACCCATATCTCAAAAATGCTGCAGTAAAATGGTTTGATATGATGTGTGCATATAATATGGGACATCCCTGATAAGAACTGACTATTCTATTTTTCTACTTATTACAAATGGGATTTTTATACCCCTTTAAAGTGTAATAATGTCCCATATCTCAAAAATGCTGCAGTAAAATGGTTTGATATGAAGTGTGCATATAGTATGGCATGTCCTTTATAAGAACTGACCATTGTTTTTTTCTACTTATTAGAAATTATGTCTTTATAGCCCTCCAAATCACCATTTGGACCCATATCTCAAAAATGCTGCAGTAAAATGGTTTGATATGATGTGTGCATATAATATGGGACGTCCCTGATAAGAACTGACTATTCTATTTTTCTACTTATTACAAATGTGATCTTTATAGCCCTTTAAAGTGTAATAATGTCCCATATCTTGAAAATGCTGCAGTAAAATGGTTTGATATGAGGTGTGCCCTTTATAAGAACTGACCATTGTTTTTTTCTACTTATTAGAAATGGGATCTTTATAGCCCTTTAAAGTATAATAATGTCCCATATCTTGAAAATGCTGCAGTAAAATGGTTTGATATGAGGTGTGCATATAGTATGGCATGTCCTTTATAAGAACTGACCATTGTTTTTTTCTACTTATTAGAAATGGGGTCTTTGTAGCCCTTTAAAGTGTAATAATGTCCCATATCTCGAAAATGCTGCAGTAAAATGGTTTGATATGAGGTGTGCATATAGTATGGCATGTCCTTTATAAGAACTGACCATTGTTTTTTTCTACTTATTAGAAATTATGTCTTTATAGCCCTCCAAATCACCATTTGGACCCATATCTCAAAAATGCTGCAGTAAAATGGTTTGATATGATGTGTGCATACAATATGGGACGTCCCTGATAAGATCTGACTATTCTATTTTTCTACTTATTACAAATGGGATCTTTATAGCCCTTTAAAGTGTAATAATGTCCCATATCTCGAAAATGCTGCAGTAAAATGGTTTGATATGAGGTGTGCATATAGTATGGCATGTCCTTTATAAGAACTGACCATTGTTTTTTTCTACTTATTAGAAATGGGGTCTTTGTAGCGCTCTAAATCACCATTTGGACCCATATCTCAAAAATGCTGCAGTAAAAGGGTTTGATATGAGGTGTGCATATAGTATGGGACATCCCTTATAGGAACATACCATTCTTTTTTTCTACTTATTACAAATGGGATCTTTATAGCCCTTTAAAGTGTAATAATGTCCCATATCTTGAAAATGCTGCAGTAAAATGGTTTGATATGAGGTGTGCATATAGTATGGGATGTCCCTGATAAGAACTGACTTTTGTTTTTTTCTACTTATTAGAAATGGGATCTTTACAGCCCTTTAAAGTGTAATAATGTCCCGTATCTTGAAAATGCTGCAGTAAAATGGTTTGATATGAGGTGTGCATACAGTATGGGACGTCCCTGATAAGAACTGACTATTGTTTTTTTTCTACTTATTAGAAATGGTGTCTTTATAGCCATCTAAATCATTGTATTGTCCCATATCTGAAAAATGCTGCAGTAAAATGGTTTGATATGGGGTGTGCATATAGTATGGCATGTCCTTTATAAGAACTGACCATTGTTTTTTTCTACTTATTAGAAATGATGTCTTTATAGCCCTCCAAATCACCATTTGGACACATATCTCAAAAATGCTGCAGTAAAATGGTTTGATATGAGGTGTGCAAATAGTATGGGATGTCCCTTAAAGGAACAGACCATTGTTTTTTTTTACTTATTAGAAATGGGATCTTTACAGCCCTTTAAAGTGTAATAATGTCCCATATCTCGAAAATGCTGCAGTAAAAGGTTTTGATATGAGGTGTGCATATAGTATGGCATGTCCTTTATAAGAACTGACCATTGTTTTTTTTTTCTACTTATTAGAAATTATGTCTTTATAGCCCTCCAAATCACCATTTGGACCCATATCTCAAAAATGCTGCAGTAAAATGGTTTGATATGAGGTGTGCATATAGTATGGCATGTCCTTTATAAGAACTGACCATTGTTTTTTTCTACTTATTAGAAATGGGGTCTTTGTAGCACTGTAAATCACCATTTGGACCCATATCTCAAAAATGCTGCAGTAAAAGGGTTTGATATGAGGTGTGCATATAGTATGGGACATCCCTTATAGGAACATACCATTGTTTTTATCTACTTATTAGAAATGGGATCTTTATAGCCCTTTAAAGTGTAAAAATGTCCCATATCTCGAAAATGCTGCAGTAAAATGGTTTGATATGAGGTGTGCATATAGTATGGCATGTCCTTTATAAGAACTGACCATTGTTTTTTTCTACTTATTAGAAATTATGTCTTTATAGCCCTCCAAATCACCATTTGGACCCATATCTCAAAAATGCTGCAGTAAAATGGTTTGATATGATGTGTGCATATAATATGGGACGTCCCTGATAAGAACTGACTATTCCATTTTTCTACTTATTACAAATGGGATCTTTATAGCCCTTTAAAGTGTAATAATGTCCCATATCTCGAAAATGCTGCAGTAAAATGATTTGATATGAGGTGTGCATATAGTATGGCATGTCCTTTATAAGAACTGACCATTGTTTTTTTCTACTTATTAGAAATGGGATCTTTATAGCCCTTTAAAGTATAATAATGTCCCATATCTTGAAAATGCTGCAGTAAAATGGTTTGATATGAGGTGTGCATATAGTATGGCATGTCCTTTATAAAAACTGACCATTGTTTTTTTCTACTTATTAGAAATGGGGTCTTTGTAGCGCTCTAAATCACCATTTGGACCCATATCTCAAAAATGCTGCAGTAAAAGGTTTTGATATGAGGTGTGCATATAGTATGGGACATCCCTTATAGGAACATACCATTCTTTTTTTCTACTTATTACAAATGGGATCTTTATAGCCCTTTAAAGTGTAATAATGTCCCATATCTTGAAAATGCTGCAGTAAAATGGTTTGATATGAGGTGTGCATATAGTATGGGATGTCCCTGATAAGAACTGACTTTTGTTTTTTTCTACTTATTAGAAATGGGATCTTATAGCCCTTTAAAGTGTAATAATGTCCCATATCTCGAAAATGCTGCAGTAAAATGGTTTGATATGAGGTGTGCATATAGTATGGCATGTCCTTTATAAGAACTGACCATTGTTTTTTTTCTACTTATTAGAAATTATGTCTTTATAGCCCTCCAAATCACCATTTGGACCCATATCTCAAAAATGCTGCAGTAAAATGGTTTGATATGATGTGTGCATACAATATGGGACGTCCCTGATAAGATCTGACTATTCTATTTTTCTACTTATTACAAATGGGATCTTTATAGCCCTTTAAAGTGTAATAATGTCCCATATCTCGAAAATGCTGCAGTAAAATGGTTTGATATGAGGTGTTTATATAGTATGGCATGTCCTTTATAAGAACTGACCATTGTTTTTTTCTACTTATTAGAAATGGGGTCTTTGTAGCGCTCTAAATCACCATTTGGACCCATATCTCAAAAATGCTGCAGTAAAAGGGTTTGATATGAGGTGTGCATATAGTATGGGACATCCCTTATAGGAACATACCATTCTTTTTTTCTACTTATTACAAATGGGATCTTTATAGCCCTTTAAAGTGTAATAATGTCGCATATCTTGAAAATGCTGCAGTAAAATGGTTTGATATGAGGTGTGCATATAGTATGGGATGTCCCTGATAAGAACTGACTTTTGTTTTTTTCTACTTATTAGAAATGGGATCTTTACAGCCCTTTAAAGTGTAATAATGTCCCGTATCTTGAAAATGCTGCAGTAAAATGGTTTGATATGAGGTGTGCATACAGTATGGGACGTCCCT